>NW_028319399.1:0-110178 GCF_062004578.1 Staurois parvus
TCTTTCTTTTTCTCTTCTTTTTCTCTTCTTTTCTTTCTTCTTTTCCTTTTCTTTTCTTCTTTTCCTCTTCTTTCTTCTTCTTTTCCTCTTCTTTTCTTTCTTCTTTTCATCTTCTTTCTTTCTTCTTTTCTTTCTTCTTTTCACCTTCTTTTCTTCTTCTTTCTTCTTTTCTTTCTTCTTTTCTTTCTTCTTTCCTCTTCTTTTATTTCTTCTTTTCCTCTTCTTTTATTTCTTCTTTTCCTCTTCTTTTCTTTCTTCTTTTCCTCTTTTCTTTCTTCTTTTCTCTTCTTTTCCAATTATTTTTCTCTTCTTTCTTCTTTTTCTTCTCTTTCTTCTTTTCCTTCTCTATTCCTTCTCTTTCTTCTTTTCCTATTGTTTTCTTTATTTCCTTTTCTTTCTTCTTTCTTTTTTCTTTCTTCTATTCCTTCTCTTTCTTTCTTTTCCTCTTTTCTTCTTCTTCTTTTCCTCTTCTTTCTTTCTTTTCCTCTTCTTTTCTCCTTCTTTTCCTCTTCTTCTTCTTTTCTTTCTTCTTTTCCTCTTCTTTTCTTTCTTCTTTTCTTTCTTCTATTCCTTCTCTTTCTTCTTTTTCCCCTTCTTTTCTTCTTCTTTTCCTCTTCTTTTCTTTCTTCCTTTCCTCTTTTTCCTCTGCTTTTCTTCTTCTTTTCCTCTTTTCCTTCTTCTATTCCTTCTCTTTCTTCTTTTCCTCTTCTTCTTTTCCAATTCTTTTCTTCTTCTTTTTTCTTTTCCTCTTCTTTTCTTTCTTGTTTTCCTCTTCTTTTTTTTCTTTTCCTTTTCTTTTCTGTCTTCTTTTCCTCTCCTTTTCTTTCTGCTTTTCTTCCTTCTTTTCCTCTTCTTTTCTTTCCTCTTCTTTTCTTTCTTCTTTTCTTTCTTCTTTTCTTTTATCTTTTCCTCTTCTTTTCTTAGTCTTTTCCTCTTCTTTCTTCTTTTCCTCTTCTTTTCTTTCTTCTATTTCTTCTCTTTCTTCTTTTCCTTCTTCTTTTCCTCTTCTTTTCTTTCTTCTTTTCTTTCTTCTTTTCCTTCTTCTATTCCTTCTCTTTCTTCTTTTCCCCTTCTTCTTTTCTTCTTTCTTTTCTTCTTTTCCTTCTTCTATTCTTCTTCTTTTCCTCTTCTTTCTCCTTTTTTTCTTCTTTCTTCTTTCCTCCTTCTTTTCTTTCTTCTTTTCCTCTTCTTTCTTCTTCTTTTCCTCTTCTTTCTTCTTTTCTTTCTTCTTTACCTCCTTCTATTCCTTCTCTTTCTTCTTTTCCCCTTCTTCTTTTCCTCTTCTTTTCTTTTCTTCTTTTCCTCTTCTTTTCTTTCTTCTTTTCCTCTTCTTTATTTCTTCTTTTCCTCTTCGTTCTCCTTTTTTTCTTCTTTCTTCTTTTCCTCCTTTTCTTTCTTCTTTTCCTCTTCTTTCTTCTTCTTTTCCTCTTCTTTCTTCTTCTTTTCCTCTTCTTTCTTCTTCTTTTCCTCTTCTTTCTTCTTCTTTTCCTCTTCTTTCTTCTTCTTTTCCTCTTCTCCTCTTTTCCTCTCCTTTTTCTTCTTCTTTTCCTCTCTTTTTCTTCATCTTCTTTTCTCTTCTTTTCTTTCTTCTTTTCCTCTGCTTTCTTCTTTTCTTTCTTCCATTCCTTCTCTTTATTCTTTTCCTCTTCTTTTCTTTCTTTCTTTTCTTTCTTCTTTTCCTATTTTTTTTTCTTCTTCTCCTCTCCTTTTCTTTCTTATTTTCCTCTTCTTTCTTCTTCTTTTCCTCTTCTTTCTTCTTCTTTTCCTCTTCTTTCTACTTCTTTTCCTCTTCTTTCTTCTTCTTTTCCTCTTCCTCCTTTTCTTTCTTCTTTTCCTCCTTTTCTTTCTTCTTTTCTTTCTTCTTTTCCTCTGCTTTCTTCTTTTCCTCTTCTTCTTTTCTTCTTTCTTTTCTTCTTTTCCTTTTCTTTTCTTTCTTCTTTTCCTCTTCTTTTCTTTTTTCTTTTCCTCTTCTTTTCTTTGTTTTCTTCTTTTCTTTGCTTTTCTTCTTCTCTTCATTTCTTCTTCTTTCCTTCTTTCTTTTTCTTCTCCCTTTCTTCTTTCTTTTCTTCTCCCTTTCTTCTTTCTTTTTCTTCTCCCTTTCTTCTTTCTTTTCTTCTCCCTTTCTTCTTTCTTTTTCTTCTCCCTTTCTTCTTTCTTTTTCTTCTCCCTTTCTTCTTTCTTTTTTCCTCCTCCTCCTCCCATCATCTCCTCCTCCTCCCATCATCTCCTCCTCCTCCATGTCTATCTCCTCCATTATCCCCATCTCCCTCCTCCATCATCCCCATCTGCTCTTCCTCCTCCATCTCTATCTCCTCCTTTTCCATCTCCTCCTCCATCATCTCCTCCTCTTCCATCTCCATTTCCTTCTCTTCCATCTCCTCCTTCTCTATCATCCCCATCTCCTCCTCCATCATCCCCATCTTCTCTTCCTCCTCCATCTCCTCCTCCTCCCCAATCTCTTCCTCCTCCTCCTATCTCTTCCTCCATCTCCTCCTCCTCCATCATCTCCTCCTCCTCCATCATCTCCATCTCCTCCTCCATCATCTCCATCTCCTCCTCCATCATCTCATCCTCTTCCATCTCCATCTCCTCCATCATCTCCTCTTCCTCCATCATCCCCCATCCATCACCTCTATCTGCTCCTCCATCTCTATCTCCTCCTCCTCCTGCATCTCCCCCTCCTTCATCTTCTCCACCTCCTCCTCTATCATCTCCTCCATCATCTCCATCTCCTCCTCCTCCATCATCTCCTCCTCTTCCATCCCCATCTCCTTCTCCATCATCCCATCTCCTCCTCCATCATCTCCATCTGCTCTTCCTCCTCCATGTCCTCTTCCTCCATCTTCTCCTCCTCCTCCTCCATCATCTCCTTCTCCTCCTCCTCCCCCTCCTCCATCATCTCCTCCTCCATCATCATCCTCCTCACAGTAACAATATAACATGAAGTCAACAAAACATTTTTTTTTTAACCTTTTTGTTTACTTTTTAATTTCCTAAATTTTTTTTTGTACTTGAGATCGAATCGTGACACCCACGGGTCGGCGGGGGCTTGGGCGCGCCCCCCTGCCTGCAAAAACAACGGGAGTGCGAATGACGTTTTGAAACGTGATTTTGTGCAGCGGTTCCACCCTGTCGCCGTTTTTATACAGTGGCTGGTCGGCAACCAGTTAATTTTGTAAAATTTTTCTTTCTACCTTGTGATTTATGTTTGTAAACACAGGAACCGGCTGATCTGTGATTCGTTACAGCAGATCAGCATGATGACTGATCGGTGCTGTACCAAATCAAAGCAGTGCCGGGCTGGCTGGCACACGTGTGCACCCCTGTCCGGGTGCTTGAATGGTGTATGAAGTACGTGATCCAGTGCAGGGAGCCCACTTTGCCAACGTATTCCTACGTGAAGCGGTCTGCAAACAGTTAAGATAGGTAGAGGAATGAAATTTCCCAATAATGACACTGAAGTGTAATAACCGGAAATGGATATTCCACACTGTATAATGTGTAGCTTTGATGTAAAACATTGTTTTCCCCCATGTAGTTGTATATATTATTATTCTGACTACTTTCAGAGCGTGAGGAAAGTACTGTTGAGAACCGGCAGTTGTCAAAGCAGGGATCGGCACCGATCATCAGTGCTCAGCAGTGCCACCCACCACTTCTGCCCAGCAGTGCCGCCCACCTGTGCCAAGCAGTGCCACCCACCTGTGCCAAGCAGTGCCACCCACCTATGCCAAGCAGTGCCACCCACCAGTTCTGCCCACAAGTACCCAGCAGTGCCACCCACCTGTGCCACCAGTCAGTGCCGCCAGTCAGTTCCCAGCAGTTGCGCCAGTCAGTATCGCCTATCATCGCCGAATATCATTACCCAACTCATTAGTGCTGCCTATCAGTGCAGCTTCTTCAACGCAGATCAGTGAAGGAGAAAAATGACCAGTTTGCAAAATGTTATAATAGAAACAAAGGAACTTTTTTTTTTGCTCTTTTTTTGTTTATGGCGCAAAAAGTAAAACACCCAGCAGCAAGTAAATACCACCAAAAGAAAGCTCGATTTGTGAGAAAAAAATAATAAAAATTCCATATGGGAATAATGTTGCATGATCACGCAATTGTCCTTCAAATTGCGACAGCGCTGAAAGCTGAAAATTGGCCTGGTAAGGAACGGGATATAAGTGCCCGGTAGGCAAGTGGTTAATGTCTGTGGGAGGAATATTGCCTCAAGAAGAACACATACCTAAAAATAAAACATATGGATTCCTCCATTCACATCGATCAATGTGGATGAAGAAATCTGTGCCAGAAGAAAACGGAAAAAAAATATATGCCGAAGTATAGGAGCGATCCACCCACTGACCGCCCCCGGCCCCCATATTTGGGCGTATACATTCTGTCAGAGTAAACATGTCAGTGCTGCAGCTGATTGGTCTTCCTGCAAAGCAAACAACGATTAACAATAAAACACAGTAACAATATAACATGAAGTCAACAAAACAACAATTTGTTTTTAACTTTCTTAACGTTTGTTTTCTTTTTAATTTTTTAAGTTTTTTTTTTACTTTTTTGATTAATGTTTTGTAAACACAGGAACCAGCTGATCTGTGATTCATTACAGCAGATCAGCATGATGACTGATGAGTGCTGTACCGAATCAAAGCAGTGCTGGTCTGGCGGGCAACATGTGTGCACCCCCTGTCCCCGGTGCTCGGATCGCATTCTAAGTACGTGGTCCAGTGCAGGGAGCCCGCTTTGCCACCGTATTCCTATGTGAAGCGGTCAGCAAGCAGTTAAGATAGGTAGATGAATGAAATTTCCCAAACAGACAGTGATTGGATATTTTCTAATAATGACACTGAAGTGTAATAACCGGAACTGGATATTATTATTATTATTATACAGTATTTTATAAAGCGCCAATAGTTCACAATGTATAACGTGTAGCTTAGATGTTAAATAATAGTTTTCCTCATGTAGTTGTATGTTATTGTATATATTATTATTTGACTAGATAATGTGTATAATAGTTACCACTAGTTCTGGATAAATGTCTAAGTAAGTGACAATGTACCTCTAGATCAGATATAAAAAACCTTTTAAAAAGTAAGTTACGTTACCTCAGGGCAGGGGTGTCAAATTCTTTATCATAGTGGGCCCCATCCGCATTATGGATGCCCTCAAAGGGCTGACTGTCTCTGTAAGACTAGACATCCAGGGCACCCCCCCCCCCCTTACATCAGATATCATGAGCCTCCCCCCACCATCAGAGGTCAAGGTTCCCCCTACCCTCCCTTACATCACAGTGCACCCCCCCTTATTTTCTTATTTTGTGCTGCTGCTGGGAAAAAGTGGAGGGCAAGTGTGCTGGGAAGTAGAAAGTTCAGGATCTGGAGGGGGACCAGAGGAGGGCTGGAGTCAGCTGCCAGAATCTGCTGAATCCTGAGACCAGGGGAGGCAGCGATGAGGGGGTGCTGCGGCTGCACAGAGAGGCACAGGATCTGTAGGAGGAGTCCTGTCCTCTGTGCTGCCAACTGCTGGGACTTGGATATGGCCCGTGGGCCTTGTGTTTGACACATGTTCCTTAGGGCATGTTAAAATATCTGTAAAGTTACATGACCGCATGTATCGTTAATATGAAGTTACTGGACAAAGAATCAAGCTAGGCCCATTACAGTGACTGTAGCTCCTTGAAAAAGGGGAGATTTTGAAAGGTGTAATAAACAGCCCAGTAAATGGAGAATGTTGTATAGCACATTAACCACTTACCCTCTGGAAGATTTACCCCCCTTCATGACCAGAACATTTTCTTGCTATATGGCGCTGCACTACTTTAAGTGACAATTGCACTTTCATGCAACGCTGTACATAAATACAATTTATGTAATTCTTTACATGCAAATAGAGATTTCTTTTGGTGATATTTGATCACTATTGGGTTATTAATTTCCCGCACTATAAATGGAAAAAAAAACAATATTTTTTACTTTACATATCCCATAAAAAAAAAGTAACAAAAATAAAATTTCTTCATCAATTCAGGCCAAAATGTACTCTGTTACATGTCTTTGGTAAACAAAATCCCAGTAAGTGTATATTAATTGGTGTGCGTGAAAATGATATCATCTACTAATAGCAGTATGTATACAGGAATATTTTTCTCTCTAGTAATGCCAGCGATCAGCGACTTATAACAGGACTGTGATAGATGTGTTTGTAAAGTCTCTAGGTTAGAGTGGGTCGTGAGGGAACTAACCGGTATGTAAATGGCTCTTTAGTGTCTAAGTGAGGACGGTGAAGGTTAAAAATCTTTAAAATATTTACATGGCAAAGCATCTAAGAGAGAGTTGGTGAAGGTATATAGCAGGGATCGCTAAACTCTCTAAATAAAGGGCCAATTTATTGTTCTTCAGACTATAGAGGGGCCGAACTGTGGCCAGTGAGAGGAGGAAATGTTCTGGCATCAGTGAGAGTGAACAATGCCTTATTTTTGGTATTAGAGAAATAGTGCCCCATCATTGGTGTCAGTGGGAGGAATAGTGCCCCATTGTTGTCTGTGGGAGGAATAGTGCCCCATTGTTGTCAGTGGAAGGAATAGTGCCCATCATTGGTATAAGTGAGAGGAATAATGCCCCATCATTGGTCTCAGTGGGAGGAGTAGTGCCACATCATTGGTGTCAATTGGATAAATCGTGCCCCATCGTTTGTGTCAGTGGGGAGGAATAGTGCCCCATCATTGGTGTCAGCGGGGAGGAATAGTGCCCATCCTTGGTATCAGTGGGGGTAATAGTGCCCCATCATTGGTATCAGTGGGAGGAATAATGCCCCATCACTGGTATCAGTGGGAGGAATAATGCCCCATCACTGGTATCAGTGGAAGGAATAGTGCCCATCCTTGGTATCAGTGGGAGGAATAGTGCCCATCCTTGGTATCAGTGGGAGGAATAGTGCCCCACCACTGGTATCAGTGGGAGGAATAGTGCCCCATCACTGGTATCAGTGGTAGGAATAGTGCCCCATCACTGGTATCAGTGGGAGGAATAGTGCCCCATCATTGGTATCAGTGGGAGGAATAGTGCCCCATCATTGGTATCAGTGGGAGGAATAGTGCCCCATCATTGGTATCATTTGGAGGAATGGTGCCCCATCACTGGTACCAATGATGGGGCACTATTCCTCCTACTGATACCAGTGATGGAGCACTATTCCTGCAACTGATATCGATGGTGGGGCACTATTCCTCCCATTAACAACAACGACGGGGAACTATTTCTCCCACTGACACCAACAATAGTGCATTATTCCTCCAACTAATACCAATGATGGAGCACTACTCCTTCCATTGACAACAATGATGGGGCACTATTCCTCCCCAAGATACCAATGATGGGGCATTATTCCTTCCACTGACACCAGTGATGGGGCACTATTCCTTCCACTGACACCAGTGATGGGGCACTATTCCTTCCACTGACACCAGTGATGGGGCACTATTCCTTCCACTGACACCAGTGATGGGGCACTATTCCTGCCACTGATACTAATGATGGGGCACTATTCCTCCCACTGATACCAATGATGGGGCACTATTCCTCCTACTGATATCAGTGGGAGGAATAGTGCCCCATCACTGGTATCAGTGGGAGGAATAGTGCCCCATCACTGGTGTCAGTGGAAGGAATAGTGCCCCATCACTGGTGTCAGTGGAAGGAATAATGCCCCATCATTGGTATCTTGGGGAGGAATAGTGCCCTATCATTGTTGTCAATGGAAGGAGTAGTGCTCCATCATTGGTATTAGTTGGAGGAATAATGCACTATCGTTGGTGTCAGTGGGAGAAATAGTTCCCCGTCGTTGGTGTTAGTGGGAGGAATAGTGCCCCACCATCGATGTCAGTTGCAGGAATAGTGCTCCATCACTGGTTTCAGTGAGAGGAATTATGTCCCATTAATTTCAGTGGGAAGAATATTGCCCCAAGGGCCAGAAGAAAGAAACAAATTCCTTAAAAAATAAAATTCTTCCATTCACATTGCTCATCAATAGTGACAATGGGATAAATAGTGCCCCATCTTTGGAGTTAGTGGGAGGAATATTGTCCCATCGTGGGTGTCAGTGGGGAGGAATAGTGTCCCATCGTTGGTGTCAGTAGGGAGGAATAGTGTCTCCTCGTTGGTGTCAGTGGGGAGGAATAGTGTCCCATCGTTGGTGTCAGTGGGGAGGAATAGTGCCTCAGTGTTGGTGTCAGTTGCAGGAATAGTGCTCCATCACTGGTTTCAGTGAAAGGAATTATGTCCCATTATTAATGTCAGTGAGAAGAATATTGCCCCAAGGGCCAGAAAAAAGAAACAAATTCCTTAAAAAAAAAAAAACCCTCCATTCACATCGCTCATCAATAGTGACAGTGGGATAAATGGTGCCCCATCTTTGGAGTTAGTGGGAGGAATATTGCCCCATCATTGGTGTCAGCGGGAGGAACAGTGCCCCTCGTTGTGGTCAGCGGGAGGAACAGTGCCCCTCGTTGGTGTCAGCGGGAGGAACAGTGCCCCTCGTTGGTGTCAGCGGGAGGAACAGTGCCCCTCGTTGGTGTCAGCGGGAGGAACAGTGCCCCTCGTTGGTGTCAGCGGGAGGAACAGTGCCCCTCGTTGGTGTCAGCGGGAGGAACAGTGCCCCTCGTTGGTGTCAGCGGGAGGAACAGTGCCCCTCGTTGGTGTCAGCGGGAGGAACAGTGCCCCTCGTTGGTGTCAGCGGGAGGAACAGTGCCCCTCGTTGGTGTCAGCGGGAGGAACAGTGCCCCTCGTTGGTGTCAGCGGGAGGAACAGTGCCCCTCGTTGGTGTCAGCGGGAGGAACAGTGCCCCTCGTTGGTGTCAGCGGGAGGAACAGTGCCCCTCGTTGGTGTCAGCGGGAGGAACAGTGCCCCTCGTTGGTGTCAGCGGGAGGAACAGTGCCCCTCGTTGGTGTCAGCGGGAGGAACAGTGCCCCTCGTTGGTGTCAGCGGGAGGAACAGTGCCCCTCGTTGGTGTCAGCGGGAGGAACAGTGCCCCTCGTTGGTGTCAGCGGGAGGAACAGTGCCCCTCGTTGGTGTCAGCGGGAGGAACAGTGCCCCTCGTTGGTGTCAGCGGGAGGAACAGTGCCCCTCGTTGGTGTCAGCGGGAGGAACAGTGCCCCTCGTTGGTGTCAGCGGGAGGAACAGTGCCCCTCGTTGGTGTCAGCGGGAGGAACAGTGCCCCTCGTTGGTGTCAGCGGGAGGAACAGTGCCCATCGTTGGTGTCAGCGGGAGGAACAGTGCCCCTCGTTGGTGTCAGCGGGAGGAACAGTGCCCCTCGTTGGTGTCAGCGGGAGGAACAGTGCCCATCGTTGGTGTCAGCGGGAGGAACAGTGCCCATCGTTGGTGTCAGCGGGAGGAACAGTGCCCATCGTTGGTGTCAGCGGGAGGAACAGTGCCCATCGTTGGTGTCAGCGGGAGGAACAGTGCCCATCGTTGGTGTCAGCGGGAGGAACAGTGCCCATCGTTGTGTCAGCGGGAGGAACAGTGCCCATCGTTGGTGTCAGCGGGAGGAACAGTGCCCATCGTTGGTGTCAGCGGGAGGAACAGTGCCCATCGTTGGTGTCAGCGGGAGGAACAGTGCCCATCGTTGGTGTCAGCGGGAGGAACAGTGCCCATCGTTGGTGTCAGCGGGAGGAACAGTGCCCATCGTTGGTGTCAGCGGGAGGAACAGTGCCCATCGTTGGTGTCAGCGGGAGGAACAGTGCCCATCGTTGGTGTCAGCGGGAGGAACAGTGCCCATCGTTGGTGTCAGCGGGAGGAACAGTGCCCATCGTTGGTGTCAGCGGGAGGAACAGTGCCCATCGTTGGTGTCAGCGGGAGGAAACAGTGCCCATCGTTGGTGTCAGCGGGGAGGAACAGTGCCCATCGTTGGTGTCAGCGGGGGGAACAGTGCCCATCGTTGGTGTCAGCGGGGGGAACAGTGCCCATCGTTGGTGTCAGCGGGGGGAACAGTGCCCATCGTTGGTGTCAGCGGGGGAACAGTGCCCATCGTTGGTGTCAGCGGGGGGAACAGTGCCCATCGTTGGTGTCAGCGGGGGGAACAGTGCCCATCGTTGGTGTCAGCGGGGGGAACAGTGCCCATCGTTGGTGTCAGCGGGGGGAACAGTGCCCATCGTTGGTGTCAGCGGGGGGAACAGTGCCCATCGTTGGTGTCAGCGGGGGGAACAGTGCCCATCGTTGGTGTCAGCGGGGGGAACAGTGCCCATCGTTGGTGTCAGCGGGGGGAACAGTGCCCATCGTTGGTGTCAGCGGGGGGAACAGTGCCCATCGTTGGTGTCAGCGGGGGGAACAGTGCCCATCGTTGGTGTCAGCGGGGGGAACAGTGCCCATCGTTGGTGTCAGCGGGGGGAACAGTGCCCATCGTTGGTGTCAGCGGGGGGAACAGTGCCCATCGTTGGTGTCAGCGGGGGGAACAGTGCCCATCGTTGGTGTCAGCGGGGGGAACAGTGCCCATCGTTGGTGTCAGCGGGGGGAACAGTGCCCATCGTTGGTGTCAGCGGGGGAACAGTGCCCATCGTTGGTGTCAGCGGGGGAACAGTGCCCATCGTTGGTGTCAGCGGGGGGAACAGTGCCCATCGTTGGTGTCAGCGGGGGGAACAGTGCCCATCGTTGGTGTCAGCGGGGGGGAACAGCGCCCATCGTTGGTGTCAGCGGGGGGGGAACAGCGCCCCATCGTTGGTGTCAGCGGGGGGGGAACAGCGCCCCATCGTTGGTGTCAGCGGGGGGGGAACAGCGCCCCATCGTTGGTGTCAGCGGGGGGGAACAGCGCCCCATCGTTGGTGTCAGCGGGGGGGGAACAGCGCCCCATCGTTGGTGTCAGCGGGGGGGGAACAGCGCCCCATCGTTGGTGTCAGCGGGGGGGAACAGCGCCCCATCGTTGGTGTCAGCGGGGGGGGAACAGCGCCCCATCGTTGGTGTCAGCGGGGGGGGGAACAGCGCCCCATCGTTGGTGTCAGCGGGGGGGGAACAGCGCCCCATCGTTGGTGTCAGCGGGGGGGGAACAGCGCCCCATCGTTGGTGTCAGCGGGGGGGGAACAGCGCCCCATCGTTGGTGTCAGCGGGGGGGGAACAGCGCCCCATCGTTGGTGTCAGCGGGGGGGGAACAGCGCCCCATCGTTGGTGTCAGCGGGGGGGGAACAGCGCCCCATCGTTGGTGTCAGCGGGGGGGGAACAGCGCCCCATCGTTGGTGTCAGCGGGGGGGGAACAGCGCCCCATCGTTGGTGTCAGCGGGGGGGAACAGCGCCCCATCGTTGGTGTCAGCGGGGGGGGAACAGCGCCCCATCGTTGGTGTCAGCGGGGGGGGAACAGCGCCCCATCGTTGGTGTCAGCGGGGGGGGAACAGCGCCCCATCGTTGGTGTCAGCGGGGGGGGAACAGCGCCCCATCGTTGGTGTCAGCGGGGGGGGAACAGCGCCCCATCGTTGGTGTCAGCGGGGGGGGAACAGCGCCCCATCGTTGGTGTCAGCGGGGGGGGAACAGCGCCCCATCGTTGGTGTCAGCGGGGGGGAACAGCGCCCCATCGTTGGTGTCAGCGGGGGGGGAACAGCGCCCCATCGTTGGTGTCAGCGGGGGGGGAACAGCGCCCCATCGTTGGTGTCAGCGGGGGGGGAACAGCGCCCCATCGTTGGTGTCAGCGGGGGGGAACAGCGCCCCATCGTTGGTGTCAGCGGGGGGGGAACAGCGCCCCATCGTTGGTGTCAGCGGGGGGGGAACAGCGCCCCATCGTTGGTGTCAGCGGGGGGGGAACAGCGCCCCATCGTTGGTGTCAGCGGGGGGGGAACAGCGCCCCATCGTTGGTGTCAGCGGGGGGGGAACAGCGCCCCATCGTTGGTGTCAGCGGGGGGGGAACAGCGCCCCATCGTTGGTGTCAGCGGGGGGGGAACAGCGCCCCATCGTTGGTGTCAGCGGGGGGGGAACAGCGCCCCATCGTTGGTGTCAGCGGGGGGGGAACAGCGCCCCATCGTTGGTGTCAGCGGGGGGGGAACAGCGCCCCATCGTTGGTGTCAGCGGGGGGGGAACAGCGCCCCATCGTTGGTGTCAGCGGGGGGGGAACAGCGCCCCATCGTTGGTGTCAGCGGGGGGGGAACAGCGCCCCATCGTTGGTGTCAGCGGGGGGGGAACAGCGCCCCATCGTTGGTGTCAGCGGGGGGGGAACAGCGCCCCATCGTTGGTGTCAGCGGGGGGGGAACAGCGCCCCATCGTTGGTGTCAGCGGGGGGGGAACAGCGCCCCATCGTTGGTGTCAGCGGGGGGGGAACAGCGCCCCATCGTTGGTGTCAGCGGGGGGGGAACAGCGCCCCATCGTTGGTGTCAGCGGGGGGGGAACAGCGCCCCATCGTTGGTGTCAGCGGGGGGGGAACAGCGCCCCATCGTTGGTGTCAGCGGGGGGGGAACAGCGCCCCATCGTTGGTGTCAGCGGGGGGGGAACAGCGCCCCATCGTTGGTGTCAGCGGGGGGGGAACAGCGCCCCATCGTTGGTGTCAGCGGGGGGGGAACAGCGCCCCATCGTTGGTGTCAGCGGGGGGGGAACAGCGCCCCATCGTTGGTGTCAGCGGGGGGGGAACAGCGCCCCATCGTTGGTGTCAGCGGGGGGGGAACAGCGCCCCATCGTTGGTGTCAGCGGGGGGGGAACAGCGCCCCATCGTTGGTGTCAGCGGGGGGGGAACAGCGCCCCATCGTTGGTGTCAGCGGGGGGGGAACAGCGCCCCATCGTTGGTGTCAGCGGGGGGGGAACAGCGCCCCATCGTTGGTGTCAGCGGGGGGGGAACAGCGCCCCATCGTTGGTGTCAGCGGGGGGGGAACAGCGCCCCATCGTTGGTGTCAGCGGGGGGGGAACAGCGCCCCATCGTTGGTGTCAGCGGGGGGGGAACAGCGCCCCATCGTTGGTGTCAGCGGGGGGGGAACAGCGCCCCATCGTTGGTGTCAGCGGGGGGGGAACAGCGCCCCATCGTTGGTGTCAGCGGGGGGGGAACAGCGCCCCATCGTTGGTGTCAGCGGGGGGGGAACAGCGCCCCATCGTTGGTGTCAGCGGGGGGGGAACAGCGCCCCATCGTTGGTGTCAGCGGGGGGGGAATAGCGCCCCATCGTTGGTGTCAGCGGGGGGGGAATAGCGCCCCATCGTTGGTGTCAGCGGGGGGGGAATAGCGCCCCATCGTTGGTGTCAGCGGGGGGGGAATAGCGCCCCATCGTTGGTGTCAGCGGGGGGGGAATAGCGCCCCATCGTTGGTGTCAGCGGGGGGGGAATAGCGCCCCATCGTTGGTGTCAGCGGGGGGGGAATAGCGCCCCATCGTTGGTGTCAGCGGGGGGGGAATAGCGCCCCATCGTTGGTGTCAGCGGGGGGGGAATAGCGCCCCATCGTTGGTGTCAGCGGGGGGGGAATAGCGCCCCATCGTTGGTGTCAGCGGGGGGGGAATAGCGCCCCATCGTTGGTGTCAGCGGGGGGGGAATAGCGCCCCATCGTTGGTGTCAGCGGGGGGGGAATAGCGCCCCATCGTTGGTGTCAGCGGGGGGGGAATAGCGCCCCATCGTTGGTGTCAGCGGGGGGGGAATAGCGCCCCATCGTTGGTGTCAGCGGGGGGGGAATAGCGCCCCATCGTTGGTGTCAGCGGGGGGGGAATAGCGCCCCATCGTTGGTGTCAGCGGGGGGGGAATAGCGCCCCATCGTTGGTGTCAGCGGGGGGGGAATAGCGCCCCATCGTTGGTGTCAGCGGGGGGGGAATAGCGCCCCATCGTTGGTGTCAGCGGGGGGGGAATAGCGCCCCATCGTTGGTGTCAGCGGGGGGGGAATAGCGCCCCATCGTTGGTGTCAGCGGGGGGGGAATAGCGCCCCATCGTTGGTGTCAGCGGGGGGGGAATAGCGCCCCATCGTTGGTGTCAGCGGGGGGGGAATAGCGCCCCATCGTTGGTGTCAGCGGGGGGGGAATAGCGCCCCATCGTTGGTGTCAGCGGGGGGGGAATAGCGCCCCATCGTTGGTGTCAGCGGGGGGGGAATAGCGCCCCATCGTTGGTGTCAGCGGGGGGGGAATAGCGCCCCATCGTTGGTGTCAGCGGGGGGGGAATAGCGCCCCATCGTTGGTGTCAGCGGGGGGGGAATAGCGCCCCATCGTTGGTGTCAGCGGGGGGGGAATAGCGCCCCATCGTTGGTGTCAGCGGGGGGGGAATAGCGCCCCATCGTTGGTGTCAGCGGGGGGGGAATAGCGCCCCATCGTTGGTGTCAGCGGGGGGGGAATAGCGCCCCATCGTTGGTGTCAGCGGGGGGGGAATAGCGCCCCATCGTTGGTGTCAGCGGGGGGGGAATAGCGCCCCATCGTTGGTGTCAGCGGGGGGGGAATAGCGCCCCATCGTTGGTGTCAGCGGGGGGGGAATAGCGCCCCATCGTTGGTGTCAGCGGGGGGGGAATAGCGCCCCATCGTTGGTGTCAGCGGGGGGGGAATAGCGCCCCATCGTTGGTGTCAGCGGGGGGGGAATAGCGCCCCATCGTTGGTGTCAGCGGGGGGGGAATAGCGCCCCATCGTTGGTGTCAGCGGGGGGGGAATAGCGCCCCATCGTTGGTGTCAGCGGGGGGGGAATAGCGCCCCATCGTTGGTGTCAGCGGGGGGGGAATAGCGCCCCATCGTTGGTGTCAGCGGGGGGGGAATAGCGCCCCATCGTTGGTGTCAGCGGGGGGGGAATAGCGCCCCATCGTTGGTGTCAGCGGGGGGGGAATAGCGCCCCATCGTTGGTGTCAGCGGGGGGGGAATAGCGCCCCATCGTTGGTGTCAGCGGGGGGGGAATAGCGCCCCATCGTTGGTGTCAGCGGGGGGGGAATAGCGCCCCATCGTTGGTGTCAGCGGGGGGGGAATAGCGCCCCATCGTTGGTGTCAGCGGGGGGGGAATAGCGCCCCATCGTTGGTGTCAGCGGGGGGGGAATAGCGCCCCATCGTTGGTGTCAGCGGGGGGGGAATAGCGCCCCATCGTTGGTGTCAGCGGGGGGGGAATAGCGCCCCATCGTTGGTGTCAGCGGGGGGGGAATAGCGCCCCATCGTTGGTGTCAGCGGGGGGGGAATAGCGCCCCATCGTTGGTGTCAGCGGGGGGGGAATAGCGCCCCATCGTTGGTGTCAGCGGGGGGGGAATAGCGCCCCATCGTTGGTGTCAGCGGGGGGGGAATAGCGCCCCATCGTTGGTGTCAGCGGGGGGGGAATAGCGCCCCATCGTTGGTGTCAGCGGGGGGGGAATAGCGCCCCATCGTTGGTGTCAGCGGGGGGGGAATAGCGCCCCATCGTTGGTGTCAGCGGGGGGGGAATAGCGCCCCATCGTTGGTGTCAGCGGGGGGGGAATAGCGCCCCATCGTTGGTGTCAGCGGGGGGGGAATAGCGCCCCATCGTTGGTGTCAGCGGGGGGGGAATAGCGCCCCATCGTTGGTGTCAGCGGGGGGGGAATAGCGCCCCATCGTTGGTGTCAGCGGGGGGGGAATAGCGCCCCATCGTTGGTGTCAGCGGGGGGGGAATAGCGCCCCATCGTTGGTGTCAGCGGGGGGGAATAGCGCCCCATCGTTGGTGTCAGCGGGGGGGGAATAGCGCCCCATCGTTGGTGTCAGCGGGGGGGAATAGCGCCCCATCGTTGGTGTCAGCGGGGGGGGAATAGCGCCCCATCGTTGGTGTCAGCGGGGGGGGAATAGCGCCCCATCGTTGGTGTCAGCGGGGGGGGAATAGCGCCCCATCGTTGGTGTCAGCGGGGGGGGAATAGCGCCCCATCGTTGGTGTCAGCGGGGGGGGAATAGCGCCCCATCGTTGGTGTCAGCGGGGGGGGAATAGCGCCCCATCGTTGGTGTCAGCGGGGGGGAATAGCGCCCCATCGTTGGTGTCAGCGGGGGGGAATAGCGCCCCATCGTTGTGTCAGCGGGGGGGGAATAGCGCCCCATCGTTGGTGTCAGCGGGGGGGAATAGCGCCCCATCGTTGGTGTCAGCGGGGGGGGAATAGCGCCCCATCGTTGGTGTCAGCGGGGGGGGGGAATAGCGCCCCATCGTTGGTGTCAGCGGGGGGGAATAGCGCCCCATCGTTGGTGTCAGCGGGGGGGGAATAGCGCCCCATCGTTGGTGTCAGCGGGGGGGGAATAGCGCCCCATCGTTGGTGTCAGCGGGGGGGGAATAGCGCCCCATCGTTGGTGTCAGCGGGGGGGGAATAGCGCCCCATCGTTGGTGTCAGCGGGGGGGGAATAGCGCCCCATCGTTGGTGTCAGCGGGGGGGGAATAGCGCCCCATCGTTGGTGTCAGCGGGGGGGGAATAGCGCCCCATCGTTGGTGTCAGCGGGGGGGAATAGCGCCCCATCGTTGGTGTCAGCGGGGGGGGAATAGCGCCCCATCGTTGGTGTCAGCGGGGGGGGAATAGCGCCCCATCGTTGGTGTCAGCGGGGGGGGAATAGCGCCCCATCGTTGGTGTCAGCGGGGGGGAATAGCGCCCCATCGTTGGTGTCAGCGGGGGGGGAATAGCGCCCCATCGTTGGTGTCAGCGGGGGGGGGAATAGCGCCCCATCGTTGGTGTCAGCGGGGGGGGAATAGCGCCCCATCGTTGGTGTCAGCGGGGGGGGAATAGCGCCCCATCGTTGGTGTCAGCGGGGGGGGAATAGCGCCCCATCGTTGGTGTCAGCGGGGGGGGAATAGCGCCCCATCGTTGGTGTCAGCGGGGGGGGAATAGCGCCCCATCGTTGGTGTCAGCGGGGGGGGAATAGCGCCCCATCGTTGGTGTCAGCGGGGGGGGAATAGCGCCCCATCGTTGGTGTCAGCGGGGGGGGAATAGCGCCCCATCGTTGGTGTCAGCGGGGGGGAATAGCGCCCCATCGTTGGTGTCAGCGGGGGGGGAATAGCGCCCCATCGTTGGTGTCAGCGGGGGGGGAATAGCGCCCCATCGTTGGTGTCAGCGGGGGGGGGAATAGCGCCCCATCGTTGGTGTCAGCGGGGGGGGAATAGCGCCCCATCGTTGGTGTCAGCGGGGGGGGAATAGCGCCCCATCGTTGGTGTCAGCGGGGGGGGAATAGCGCCCCATCGTTGGTGTCAGCGGGGGGGGAATAGCGCCCCATCGTTGGTGTCAGCGGGGGGGGAATAGCGCCCCATCGTTGGTGTCAGCGGGGGGGGAATAGCGCCCCATCGTTGGTGTCAGCGGGGGGGAATAGCGCCCCATCGTTGGTGTCAGCGGGGGGGGAATAGCGCCCCATCGTTGGTGTCAGCGGGGGGGGAATAGCGCCCCATCGTTGGTGTCAGCGGGGGGGAATAGCGCCCCATCGTTGGTGTCAGCGGGGGGGGAATAGCGCCCCATCGTTGGTGTCAGCGGGGGGGGAATAGCGCCCCATCGTTGGTGTCAGCGGGGGGGGAATAGCGCCCCATCGTTGGTGTCAGCGGGGGGGGGAATAGCGCCCCATCGTTGGTGTCAGCGGGGGGGAATAGCGCCCCATCGTTGGTGTCAGCGGGGGGGGAATAGCGCCCCATCGTTGGTGTCAGCGGGGGGGGAATAGCGCCCCATCGTTGGTGTCAGCGGGGGGGGAATAGCGCCCCATCGTTGGTGTCAGCGGGGGGGGAATAGCGCCCCCATCGTTGGTGTCAGCGGGGGGGGAATAGCGCCCCATCGTTGGTGTCAGCGGGGGGGGAATAGCGCCCCATCGTTGGTGTCAGCGGGGGGGGAATAGCGCCCCATCGTTGGTGTCAGCGGGGGGGGAATAGCGCCCCATCGTTGGTGTCAGCGGGGGGGGAATAGCGCCCCATCGTTGGTGTCAGCGGGGGGGAATAGCGCCCCATCGTTGGTGTCAGCGGGGGGGGAATAGCGCCCCATCGTTGGTGTCAGCGGGGGGGGAATAGCGCCCCATCGTTGGTGTCAGCGGGGGGGGAATAGCGCCCCATCGTTGGTGTCAGCGGGGGGGGAATAGCGCCCCATCGTTGGTGTCAGCGGGGGGGGAATAGCGCCCCATCGTTGGTGTCAGCGGGGGGGGAATAGCGCCCCATCGTTGGTGTCAGCGGGGGGGGAATAGCGCCCCATCGTTGGTGTCAGCGGGGGGGAATAGCGCCCCATCGTTGGTGTCAGCGGGGGGGGAATAGCGCCCCATCGTTGGTGTCAGCGGGGGGGGAATAGCGCCCCATCGTTGGTGTCAGCGGGGGGGGAATAGCGCCCCATCGTTGGTGTCAGCGGGGGGGGAATAGCGCCCCATCGTTGGTGTCAGCGGGGGGGAATAGCGCCCCATCGTTGGTGTCAGCGGGGGGGGAATAGCGCCCCATCGTTGGTGTCAGCGGGGGGGGAATAGCGCCCCATCGTTGGTGTCAGCGGGGGGGGAATAGCGCCCCATCGTTGGTGTCAGCGGGGGGGGAATAGCCGCCCCATCGTTGGTGTCAGCGGGGGGGGAATAGCGCCCCATCGTTGGTGTCAGCGGGGGGGGAATAGCGCCCCATCGTTGGTGTCAGCGGGGGGGGAATAGCGCCCCATCGTTGGTGTCAGCGGGGGGGGAATAGCGCCCCATCGTTGGTGTCAGCGGGGGGGGAATAGCGCCCCATCGTTGGTGTCAGCGGGGGGGGAATAGCGCCCCATCGTTGGTGTCAGCGGGGGGGAATAGCGCCCCATCGTTGGTGTCAGCGGGGGGGGAATAGCGCCCCATCGTTGGTGTCAGCGGGGGGGAATAGCGCCCCATCGTTGGTGTCAGCGGGGGGGGAATAGCGCCCCATCGTTGGTGTCAGCGGGGGGGAATAGCGCCCCATCGTTGGTGTCAGCGGGGGGGGAATAGCGCCCCATCGTTGGTGTCAGCGGGGGGGGAATAGCGCCCCATCGTTGGTGTCAGCGGGGGGGGAATAGCGCCCCATCGTTGGTGTCAGCGGGGGGGGAATAGCGCCCCATCGTTGGTGTCAGCGGGGGGGGAATAGCGCCCCATCGTTGGTGTCAGCGGGGGGGGAATAGCGCCCCATCGTTGGTGTCAGCGGGGGGGGAATAGCGCCCCATCGTTGGTGTCAGCGGGGGGGGAATAGCGCCCCATCGTTGGTGTCAGCGGGGGGGAATAGCGCCCCATCGTTGGTGTCAGCGGGGGGGGAATAGCGCCCCTTCGTTGGTGTCAGCGGGGGGGAATAGCGCCCCATCGTTGGTGTCAGCGGGGGGGGAATAGCGCCCCATCGTTGGTGTCAGCGGGGGGGGAATAGCGCCCCATCGTTGGTGTCAGCGGGGGGGGAATAGCGCCCCATCGTTGGTGTCAGCGGGGGGGGAATAGCGCCCCATCGTTGGTGTCAGCGGGGGGGAATAGCGCCCCATCGTTGGTGTCAGCGGGGGGGGAATAGCGCCCCATCGTTGGTGTCAGCGGGGGGGGAATAGCGCCCCATCGTTGGTGTCAGCGGGGGGGGAATAGCGCCCCATCGTTGGTGTCAGCGGGGGGGGAATAGCGCCCCATCGTTGGTGTCAGCGGGGGGGAATAGCGCCCCATCGTTGGTGTCAGGCGGGGGGGAATAGCGCCCCATCGTTGGTGTCAGCGGGGGGGAATAGCGCCCCATCGTTGGTGTCAGCGGGGGGGAATAGCGCCCCATCGTTGGTGTCAGCGGGGGGGAATAGCGCCCCATCGTTGGTGTCAGCGGGGGGGAATAGCGCCCCATCGTTGGTGTCAGCGGGGGGGAATAGCGCCCCATCGTTGGTGTCAGCGGGGGGGAATAGCGCCCCATCGTTGGTGTCAGCGGGGGGAATAGCGCCCCATCGTTGGTGTCAGCGGGGGGGAATAGCGCCCCATCGTTGGTGTCAGCGGGGGGGAATAGCGCCCCATCGTTGGTGTCAGCGGGGGGGGAATAGCGCCCCATCGTTGGTGTCAGCGGGGGGAATAGCGCCCCATCGTTGGTGTCAGCGGGGGGGAATAGCGCCCCATCGTTGGTGTCAGCGGGGGGGAATAGCGCCCCATCGTTGGTGTCAGCGGGGGGGAATAGCGCCCCATCGTTGGTGTCAGCGGGGGGGAATAGCGCCCCATCGTTGGTGTCAGCGGGGGGGAATAGCGCCCCATCGTTGGTGTCAGCGGGGGGGAATAGCGCCCCATCGTTGGTGTCAGCGGGGGGGAATAGCGCCCCATCGTTGGTGTCAGCGGGGGGGAATAGCGCCCCATCGTTGGTGTCAGCGGGGGGGAATAGCGCCCCATCGTTGGTGTCAGCGGGGGGAATAGCGCCCCATCGTTGGTGTCAGCGGGAGGAACAGTGCTCCATTGTTGCCAGCGGGAGGAACAGTGCTCCATTGTTGCCAGCGGGAGGAACAGTGCCCATCATTGATGTCAGTCGGAGAAAAATCGCCCCATTGTTGGTGTCAGTGGGGGAAATAGCGCCCCATCGTTGGTGACAGTGGGGGGGAATAGCGCCCCATCGTTGGTGACAGTGGGGGGGGAATAGCGCCCCATCGTTGGTGTCAGGGGGGGGGAATAGCGCCCCATCGTTGGTGTCAGTGGGGGGGGAATAGCGCCCCATCGTTGGTGTCAGTGGGGGGGGAATAGCGCCCCATCGTTGGTGTCAGTGGGGGGGGAATAGCGCCCCATCGTTGGTGTCAGTGGGGGGGGAATAGCGCCCCATCGTTGGTGTCAGTGAGGAGGAATAGTGCCCCATCGTTGGTGCCAGTGGGGAGAAATAGTGCCCCATCGGTGCCAGTGGGGAGGAATAGTGCCCCATTGTTGGTGTCAATGGGGGGGAATATTGCCCCACCGTTGGTGTCTGTGGGAGGAATAGTGCCCCAATCGTTGGTATCTGTGGGAGGAATAGTGCCCCATCGTTGGTGTCTGTGGGAGGAATAGTGCCCCATCGTTGGTGTCAGTGGGGAGGAATAGTGCCCCATCGTTGGTGTCTGTGGGAGGAATAGTGCCCCAATCGTTGGTATCTGTGGGAGGAATAGTGCCCCATCGTTGCCCCATTGTTGGTGTCAGTTGCAGGAATAGTGCCCCATCACTGGTTTCAGTGAGAAGAATATTGCCCCAAGGGACAGAAAAAAGAAACAAATTCCTTAAGAAAAAAAAAAAAAAGCCTCCATTCACATCGCTCATCAATAGTGACAGTGGGATAAATAGTGCCCCATCTTTGGAGTTAGTGGGAGGAATATTGCCCCATTGTTGGTATCAGGGGGGAGGAATAGTGCCCCATCGTTGGTGTCAGTGGGGAGGAATAGTGTCCCATAGTTGGTGTCAGTGGGGAGGAATAGTGCCCCATAGTTGGTGTCAGTGGGGAGGAATAGTGCCCCATAGTTGGTGTCAGTGGGGAGGAATAGTGCCCCATCGCTGGTGTCAGTGGGGAGGAATAGTTCCTCATCGCTGGTGTCAGTGGGGAGGAATAGTTCCCCATCTTTGGAGTTAGTGGGAGGAATATTGCCCCATCGTTGGTATCAGGGGGAAGGAATAGTGCCCCATCATTGGTGTCAGTTGGATAAATAGTGCCCCATTGTTGGTGTCAGTGGGAGGAATAGAGCCCCATCGTTGGTATCAGGGGGAAGGAATAGTGCCCCATCGTTGGTGTCAGTTGGATAAATAGTGCCCCATCGTTGGTGTCAGTGGGAGGAATAGTGCCCCATCGTTGGTGTCAGTGGGAGGAATAGTGCCCCATCGTTGGTGTCAGTGGGAGGAATAGTGCCCCATCGTTGGTGTCAGTGGGAGGAATAGTGCCCCATCGTTGGTGTCAGTGGGAGGAATAGTGCCCCATCGTTGGTGTCAGTGGGAGGAATAGTGCCCCATCGTTGGTGTCAGTGGGAGGAATAGTGCCCCATCGTTGGTGTCAGTGGGAGGAATAGTGCCCCATCGTTGGTGTCAGTGGGAGGAATAGTGCCCCATCGTTGGTGTCAGTGGGAGGAATAGTGCCCCATCGTTGGTGTCAGTGGAGAGGAATAATGCCCCATCCTTGGTGTCAGTGGGGAGGAATAGTGCCCCCGCGCTGGTGTCAGTGGGGAGGAATAGTTCCCCATCGTTGGTGTCAGTGGGGAGGAATAGTGTCCAATCTTTGGAGTTAGTGGGAGGAATATTGCCCCATCGTTGGTATCAGGGGGAGGAATAGTTCCCCATTGTTGCCCCATTGTTGGTGCCAGTGGGGAGGAATAGTTCCCCATTGTTGCCCCATTGTTGGTGTCAGTGGGGAGGAATAGTGCCCCGTCGTTGGTGTCAGTGGGGAGGAATAGTGCCCCGTCGTTGGTGTCAGTGGGGAGGAATAGTGCCCCGTCGTTGGTGTCAGTGGGGAGGAATAGTGCCCCGTCGTTGGTGTCAGTGGGGAGGAATAGTGCCCCGTCGTTGGTGTCAGTGGGGAGGAATAGTGCCCCGTCGTTGGTGTCAGTGGGGAGGAATAGTGCCCCGTCGTTGGTGTCAGTGGGGAGGAATAGTGCCCCGTCGTTGGTGTCAGTGGGGAGGAATAGTGCCCCGTCGTTGGTGTCAGTGGGGAGGAATAGTGCCCCGTCGTTGGTGTCAGTGGGGAGGAATAGTGCCCCGTCGTTGGTGTCAGTGGGGAGGAATAGTGCCCCGTCGTTGGTGTCAGTGGGGAGGAATAGTGCCCCGTCGTTGGTGTCAGTGGGGAGGAATAGTGCCCCGTCGTTGGTGTCAGTGGGGAGGAATAGTGCCCCGTCGTTGGTGTCAGTGGGGAGGAATAGTGCCCCGTCGTTGGTGTCAGTTTCCTCTATTCACATGGATCAATGTGGATGAAGAAATCTGTACTAGAAGAAAAGTGAAAAAAATATATGCCAAAGCATAGCAGCGATGCACCCACTGACTGCCCCCGGACCCCATGCTTGGGCATATACGTTCTTTTTTTAACTGCAGATGAGAAATCTCCTCCTGCAGCACTGCAAGGACTGACCTGTATATTGTGAGGGCAACACCCTGTTGCTGTCAGAGTAAATATGTCAGTGCTGCAGAAATAGTGCCCCATCATTGGTGTCAGTGGGAGGAATAGTGCCCCATCATTAGTATCAGCGGGAGGAATAGTGCCCCATCATTGGTATCAGTGGGAGAAATAGTGCCCCATCGTTGGTGTCAGTGGTAGGAATAGTGCCCCATCGTTGGTATCAGTGGGAGGAATATTAACCCAACGTTGGTGTCTGTGGGAGGACTAGTGCCCCATCGTTGGTGTCTGTGGGAGGACTAGTGCCCCATCGTTGGTGTCAGTGGGGAGGAATAGTGCCCCATCGTTGGTGTCAGTGGGGAGGAATAGTGCCCCATCGTTGGTGTCAGTGGGGAGGAATAGTGCCCCATCGTTGGTGTCAGTGGGGAGGAATAGTGCCCCATCGTTGGTGTCAGTGGGGAGGAATAGTGCCCCATCGTTGGTGTCAGTGGGGAGGAATAGTGCCCCATCGGTGTCAGTGGGGAGGAATAGTGCCCCATCGGTGTCAGTGGGGAGGAATAGTGCCCCATCGGTGTCAGTGGGGAGGAATAGTGCCCCATCGGTGTCAGTGGGGAGGAATAGTGCCCCATCGGTGTCAGTGGGGAGGAAGAGTGCCCCATCGTTGGTGTCAGTGGGGAGGAAGAGTGCCCCATCGTTGGTGTCAGTGGGGAGGAAGAGTGCCCCATCGTTGGTGTCAGTGGGGAGGAAGAGTGCCCCATCGTTGGTGTCAGTGGGGAGGAAGAGTGCCCCATCGTTGGTGTCAGTGGGGAGGAAGAGTGCCCCATCGTTGGTGTCAGTGGGGAGGAAGAGTGCCCCATCGTTGGTGTCAGTGGGGAGGAAGAGTGCCCCATCGTTGGTGTCAGTGGGGAGGAAGAGTGCCCCATCGTTGGTGTCAGTGGGGAGGAAGAGTGCCCCATCGTTGGTGTCAGTGGGGAGGAAGAGTGCCCCATCGTTGGTGTCAGTGGGGAGGAAGAGTGCCCCATCGTTGGTGTCAGTGGGGAGGAAGAGTGCCCCATCGTTGATGTCAGTGGGGAGGAATAGTGCCTTATCGTTGGTGTTTGTGGGGAGGAATAGTGCCCCATCGTTGGTGTCTGTGGGAGGAATAGTGCCCCATCGTTGGTGTCTGTGGGAGGAATAGTGCCCCATCGTTGGTGTCTGTGGGAGGAATAGTGCCCCATCGTTGGTGTCTGTGGGAGGAATAGTGCCCCATCGTTGGTGTCTGTGGGAGGAATAGTGCCCCATCGTTGGTGTCTGTGGGAGGAATAGTGCCCCATCGTTGGTGTCTGTGGGAGGAATAGTGCCCCATCGTTGGTGTCTGTGGGAGGAATAGTGCCCCATCGTTGGTATCTGTGGGAGGAATAGTGCCCCATCGTTGGTGTCAGTGGGGAGGAATAGTGCCCCATCGTTGGTGTCTGTGGGAGGAATAGTGCCCCAATCGTTGGTATCTGTGGGAGGAATAGTGCCCCATCGTTGGTGTCAGTGGGGAGGAATAGTGCCCCATCGTTGCCTCATTGTTGGTGTCAGTGGGGGGAATAGTGCCCCATCGTTGGTGTCAGTGGGGAGGAATAGTGCCCCATCGTTGGTGTCAGTGGGGAGGATAGTGCCCCATCGTTGGTGTCAGTGGGGAGGAATAGTGCCCCATCGTTGGTGTCAGTGGGGAGGAATAGTGCCCCATCGTTGGTGTCAGTGGGGAGGAATAGTGCCCCATCGTTGCCCCATTGTTGGTGTCAGTGGGGGGAATAGTGCCCCATCGTTGGTGTCAGTGGGGAGGAATAGTGCCCCATCGTTGGTGTCAGTGGGGAGGAATAATGCCCCATCGTTGGTGTCAGTGGGGAGGAATAGTGCCCCATCGTTGGTGTCAGTGGGGAGGAATAGTGCCCCATCGTTGGTGTCTGTGGGGAGGAATAGTGCCCCATCGTTGGTGTCTGTGGGAGGAAAAGTGCCCCATCGTTGGTGTCAGTGGGGAGGAATAGTGCCCGATCGTTGGTGTCAGTGGGGAGGAATTGTGCCCCATCGTTGGTGTCAGTGGGGAGGAATAGTGCCTTATCGTTGGTATCAGTGCGGAGGAATAATGCCCCATCGTTGGTGTCAGTGGGGAGGAATAGTGCCCCAATCGTTGGTGTCTGTGGGAGGAATAGTGCCCCAATCGTTGGTGTCTGTGGGAGGAATAGTGCCCCATCGTTGGTGTCAGTGGGGAGGAATAGTGCCCCATCGTTGGTGTCAGTGGGGAGGAATAGTGCCCCAATCGTTGGTATCTGTGGGAGGAATAGTGCCCCATCGTTGGTGTCAGTGGGGAGGAATAGTGCCCCATCGTTGCCCCATTGTTGGTGTCAGTGGGGGGAATAGTGCCCCATCGTTGGTGTCAGTGGGGAGGAATAGTGTCCCATCGTTGGTGTCAGTGGCAAGGAATAGTGCCCCATCTTTGGTGTCAGTGGGAGGAATAGAGCCCCATTGTTGGTGTCAGTGGGGAGGAATAGTGCCCCATCATTGGTGTCAGTTGGAGAAATAGTGTCCCATCGTAGGTGTCAGTGGGAAGGAATAGAGTCCCATTGTTGGTGTCAGTTGCAGGAATAGTGCTCCATCACTGGTTTCAGTGAGAAGAATATTGCCCCAAGGGACAGAAAAAAGAAACAAATTCCTTAAGAAAAAAAAAAAAAAAGCCTCCATTCAAATCGCTCATCAATAGTGACAGTGGGATAAATGGTGCCCCATCTTTGGAGTTAGTGGGAGGAATATTGCCCCATTGTTGGTATCAGGGGGGAGGAATAGTGCCCCATCGTTGGTGTCTGTGGGAGGAATAGTGCCCCATCGTTGGTATCAGGGGGAAGGAATAGTGCCCCATCGTTGGTGTCAGTGGGAGGAATAGAGCCCCATCGTTGGTGTCAGTGGGAGGAATAGAGCCCCATCGTTGGTGTCAGTGGGAGGAATAGAGCCCCATCGTTGGTGTCAGTGGGAGGAATAGAGCCCCATCGTTGGTGTCAGTGGGGAGGAATAGTGCCCCATCGCTGGTGTCAGTGGGGAGGAATAGTGCCCCATCGCTGGTGTCAGTGGGGAGGAATAGTTCCTCATCGCTGGTGTCAGTGGGGAGGATTAGTGCCCCATCTTTGGAGTTAGTGGGAGGAATATTGCCCCATCGTTGGTATCAGGGGGAAGGAATAGTGCCCCATCTTTGGTGTCAGTGAGGAGGAATAGTGCCCTATCGTTGGTGCCAGTGGGGAGGAATAGTTCCCCATTGTTGCCCCATTGTTGGTGTCAGTGGGGAGGAATAGTGCCCTATCGTTGGTGTCAGTGGAATAGTGCCCCATCGTTGGTGTCAGTGGGAGGAATAGTGCCCCATCGTTGGTGTCAGTGGGGAGGAATAGTGCCCCATCGTTGGTGTCAGTGGGGAGGAATAGTGCCCCATCGTTGGTGTCAGTGGGGAGGAATAGTGCCCCATCGTTGGTGTCAGTGGGGAGGAATAGTGCCCCATCGTTGGTGTCAGTGGGGAGGAATAGTGCCCCATCGTTGGTGTCAGTGGGGAGGAATAGTGCCCCATCGTTGGTGTCAGTGGGGAGGAATAGTGCCCCATCGTTGGTGTCAGTGGGGAGGAATAGTGCCCCATCGTTGGTGTCAGTGGGGAGGAATAGTGCCCCATCGTTGGTGTCAGTGGGGAGGAATAGTGCCCCATCGTTGATGTCAGTGGGGAGGAATAGTGCCCCATCGTTGGTGTCAGTGGGGAGGAATAGTGCCCCATCGTTGGTGTCAGTGGGGAGGAATAGTGCCCCATCGTTGGTGTTAGTGGGGAGAAATAGTGCCCCATCGTTGGTGTCTATGGGAGGAATAATGCCCCATCGTTGGTGTCTATGGGAGGAATAATGCCCCATCGTTGGTGTCTATGGGAGGAATAATGCCCCATCGTTGGTGTCTATGGGAGGAATAATGCCCCATCGTTGGTGTCTATGGGAGGAATAATGCCCCATCGTTGGTGTCTATGGGAGGAATAATGCCCCATCGTTGGTGTCAGTGGGAGGAATAGTGCCTCATCGTTGGTATCAGTGGGAGGAATAGTGCCCCATCGTTGGTGTCAGTGGGGAGGAATAGTGCCCCATCGTTGGTGTCAGTGGGGAGGAATAGTGCCCCATCGTTGGTGTCAGTGGGGAGGAATAGTGCCCCATCGTTGGTGTCAGTGGGGAGGAATAGTGCCCCATCATTGGTGTCAGTTTCCTCTATTCACATGGATCAATGTGGATGATGAACTCTGTACCAGAAGAAAAGTGAAAAAAATATATGCCAAAGCATAGGAGCGATCCACCCACTGACCGCCCCCGGACCCCATGCTTGGGCATATATGTTCTTTTTTTAACTGCGGATGAGAAATTTCCTCCTGCAGCACTGCAAGGACTGACCTGTATATTGTGAGGGCAACACCCTGTTGCTGTCAGAGTAAACATGTCAGTGCTGCAGAAATGGTGCCCCATCGTTGGTGTCAGCGGGGAGGAACGGTGCCCCATCGTTGGTGTCAGCGGGGAGGAACGGTGCCCCATCGTTGGTGTCAGCGGGGAGGAACGGTGCCCCATCGTTGGTGTCAGCGGGGAGGAACGGTGCCCCATCGTTGGTGTCAGCGGGGAGGAACGGTGCCCCATCGTTGGTGTCAGCGGGGAGGAACGGTGCCCCATCGTTGGTGTCAGCGGGGAGGAACGGTGCCCCATCGTTGGTGTCAGCGGGGAGGAACGGTGCCCCATCGTTGGTGTCAGCGGGGAGGAACGGTGCCCCATCGTTGGTGTCAGCGGGGAGGAACGGTGCCCCATCGTTGGTGTCAGCGGGGAGGAACGGTGCCCCATCGTTGGTGTCAGCGGGGAGGAACGGTGCCCCATCGTTGGTGTCAGCGGGGAGGAACGGTGCCCCATCGTTGGTGTCAGCGGGGAGGAACGGTGCCCCATCGTTGGTGTCAGCGGGGAGGAACGGTGCCCCATCGTTGGTGTCAGCGGGGAGGAACGGTGCCCCATCGTTGGTGTCAGCGGGGAGGAACGGTGCCCCATCGTTGGTGTCAGCGGGGAGGAACGGTGCCCCATCGTTGGTGTCAGCGGGGAGGAACGGTGCCCCATCGTTGGTGTCAGCGGGGAGGAACGGTGCCCCATCGTTGGTGTCAGCGGGGAGGAACGGTGCCCCATCGTTGGTGTCAGCGGGGAGGAACGGTGCCCCATCGTTGGTGTCAGCGGGGAGGAACGGTGCCCCATCGTTGGTGTCAGCGGGGAGGAACGGTGCCCCATCGTTGGTGTCAGCGGGGAGGAACGGTGCCCCATCGTTGGTGTCAGCGGGGAGGAACGGTGCCCCATCGTTGGTGTCAGCGGGGAGGAACGGTGCCCCATCGTTGGTGTCAGCGGGGAGGAACGGTGCCCCATCGTTGGTGTCAGCGGGGAGGAACGGTGCCCCATCGTTGGTGTCAGCGGGGAGGAACGGTGCCCCATCGTTGGTGTCAGCGGGGAGGAACGGTGCCCCATCGTTGGTGTCAGCGGGGAGGAACGGTGCCCCATCGTTGGTGTCAGCGGGGAGGAACGGTGCCCCATCGTTGGTGTCAGCGGGGAGGAACGGTGCCCCATCGTTGGTGTCAGCGGGGAGGAACGGTGCCCCATCGTTGGTGTCAGCGGGGAGGAACGGTGCCCCATCGTTGGTGTCAGCGGGGAGGAACGGTGCCCCATCGTTGGTGTCAGCGGGGAGGAACGGTGCCCCATCGTTGGTGTCAGCGGGGAGGAACGGTGCCCCATCGTTGGTGCCAGTGGGGGGGATTGGTGCCCCATCGTTGGTGCCAGTGGGGGGGATTAGTGCCCCATCGTTGGTGCCAGTGGGGGGGATTAGTGCCCCATCGTTGGTGCCAGTGGGGAGGAATAGTGCCCCATCGTTTCCCCATCGTTGGTGTCAGTGGGGAGGAATAGTGCCCCATCGTTGGTGTCAGCGGGGAGGAACGGTGCCCCATCGTTGGTGTCAGCGGGGAGGAATATTGCCCCATCGTTGGTGTCAGTGGGGAGGAATATTGCCCCATCGTTGGTGTCAGTCGAAGGATTAGTGCCCCTTCGTTGGTGCCAGTGGGGTGGATTAGTGCCCCATCGTTGGTGCCAGTGGGGAGGATTAGTGCCCCATCGTTGGTGCCAGTGGGGAGGAATAGTGCCCCATCGTTTCCCCATCGTTGGTGTCAGTGGGGAGGAATAGTTTCTCATCTTTGGTGTCAGTGGGGAGGAATATTGCCCCATCGTTGGTGTCAGTGGGGAGGAATATTGCCCCATCGTTGGTGTCAGTCG
Source organism: Staurois parvus (assembly GCF_062004578.1). Lineage (NCBI taxonomy): Eukaryota > Metazoa > Chordata > Amphibia > Anura > Ranidae > Staurois > Staurois parvus. Next base: position 29,123 of record NW_028319399.1, read on the forward strand.
AAGGAATAGTGCCCCTTCGTTGGTGCCAGTGGGGGGGGAATAGCGCCCCATCGTTGGTGCCAGTGGGGGGGGAATAGCGCCCCATCGTTGGTGCCAGTGGGGGGGGAATTGCGCCCCATCGTTGGTGCCAGTGGGGGGGGAATTGCGCCCCATCGTTGGTGCCAGTGGGGGGGGAATTGCGCCCCATCGTTGGTGCCAGTGGGGGGGGAATTGCGCCCCATCGTTGGTGCCAGTGGGGGGGGAATTGCGCCCCATCGTTGGTGCCAGTGGGGGGGGAATTGCGCCCCATCGTTGGTGCCAGTGGGGGGGAATTGCGCCCCATCGTTGGTGCCAGTGGGGGGGAATTGCGCCCCATCGTTGGTGCCAGTGGGGGGGATTAGTGCCCCATCGTTGGTGCCAGTGGGGGGGATTAGTGCCCCATCGTTGGTGCCAGTGGGGGGGATTAGTGCCCCATCGTTGGTGCCAGTGGGGGGGATTAGTGCCCCATCGTTGGTGCCAGTGGGGGGGATTAGTGCCCCATCGTTGGTGCCAGTGGGGGGGATTAGTGCCCCATCGTTGGTGCCAGTGGGGAGGAATAGTGCCCCATCGTTTCCCCATCGTTGGTGTCAGTGGGGAGGAATAGTGCCCCATCGTTGGTGTCAGTGGGGAGGAATAGTGCCCCATCGTTGGTGTCAGCGGGGGGGGGGGAATTGCGCCCCATCGTTGGTGTCAGCGGGGGGGGGGAATTGCGCCCCATCGTTGGTGTCAGCGGGGGGGGGGGAATTGCGCCCCATCGTTGGTGTCAGCGGGGGGGGAATTGCGCCCCATCGTTGGTGTCAGCGGGGGGGGGGGGAATTGCGCCCCATCGTTGGTGTCAGCGGGGGGGGGGAATTGCGCCCCATCGTTGGTGTCAGCGGGGGGGGAATTGCGCCCCATCGTTGGTGTCAGCGGGGGGGAATTGCGCCCCATCGTTGGTGTCAGCGGGGGGGGAATTGCGCCCCATCGTTGGTGTCAGCGGGGGGGGAATTGCGCCCCATCGTTGGTGTCAGCGGGGGGGGAATTGCGCCCCATCGTTGGTGTCAGCGGGGGGGGGAATTGCGCCCCATCGTTGGTGTCAGCGGGGGGGGAATTGCGCCCCATCGTTGGTGTCAGCGGGGGGGGAATTGCGCCCCATCGTTGGTGTCAGCGGGGGGGGGAATTGCGCCCCATCGTTGGTGTCAGCGGGGGGGGAATTGCGCCCCATCGTTGGTGTCAGCGGGGGGGGAATTGCGCCCCATCGTTGGTGTCAGCGGGGGGGGGAATTGCGCCCCATCGTTGGTGTCAGCGGGGGGGGAATTGCGCCCCATCGTTGGTGTCAGCGGGGGGGGAATTGCGCCCCATCGTTGGTGTCAGCGGGGGGGGAATTGCGCCCCATCGTTGGTGTCAGCGGGGGGGGAATTGCGCCCCATCGTTGGTGTCAGCGGGGGGGGAATTGCGCCCCATCGTTGGTGTCAGCGGGGGGGGAATTGCGCCCCATCGTTGGTGTCAGCGGGGGGGGAATTGCGCCCCATCGTTGGTGTCAGCGGGGGGGGAATTGCGCCCCATCGTTGGTGTCAGCGGGGGGGAATTGCGCCCCATCGTTGGTGTCAGCGGGGGGGGAATTGCGCCCCATCGTTGGTGTCAGCGGGGGGGGAATTGCGCCCCATCGTTGGTGTCAGCGGGGGGGGAATTGCGCCCCATCGTTGGTGTCAGCGGGGGGGAATTGCGCCCCATCGTTGGTGTCAGCGGGGGGGGGAATTGCGCCCCATCGTTGGTGTCAGCGGGGGGGGGAATTGCGCCCCATCGTTGGTGTCAGCGGGGGGGGAATTGCGCCCCATCGTTGGTGTCAGCGGGGGGGGAATTGCGCCCCATCGTTGGTGTCAGCGGGGGGGGAATTGCGCCCCATCGTTGGTGTCAGCGGGGGGGGAATTGCGCCCCATCGTTGGTGTCAGCGGGGGGGGAATTGCGCCCCATCGTTGGTGTCAGCGGGGGGGGAATTGCGCCCCATCGTTGGTGTCAGCGGGGGGGGAATTGCGCCCCATCGTTGGTGTCAGCGGGGGGGGAATTGCGCCCCATCGTTGGTGTCAGCGGGGGGGGAATTGCGCCCCATCGTTGGTGTCAGCGGGGGGGGAATTGCGCCCCATCGTTGGTGTCAGCGGGGGGGGAATTGCGCCCCATCGTTGGTGTCAGCGGGGGGGGAATTGCGCCCCATCGTTGGTGTCAGCGGGGGGGGAATTGCGCCCCATCGTTGGTGTCAGCGGGGGGGGAATTGCGCCCCATCGTTGGTGTCAGCGGGGGGGGGGAATTGCGCCCCATCGTTGGTGTCAGCGGGGGGGGGGAATTGCGCCCCATCGTTGGTGTCAGCGGGGGGGGGGAATTGCGCCCCATCGTTGGTGTCAGCGGGGGGGGAATTGCGCCCCATCGTTGGTGTCAGCGGGGGGGGAATTGCGCCCCATCGTTGGTGTCAGCGGGGGGGGAATTGCGCCCCATCGTTGGTGTCAGCGGGGGGGGAATTGCGCCCCATCGTTGGTGTCAGCGGGGGGGGAATTGCGCCCCATCGTTGGTGTCAGCGGGGGGGGAATTGCGCCCCATCGTTGGTGTCAGCGGGGGGGGAATTGCGCCCCATCGTTGGTGTCAGCGGGGGGGGAATTGCGCCCCATCGTTGGTGTCAGCGGGGGGGGAATTGCGCCCCATCGTTGGTGTCAGCGGGGGGGGAATTGCGCCCCATCGTTGGTGTCAGCGGGGGGGGAATTGCGCCCCATCGTTGGTGTCAGCGGGGGGGGAATTGCGCCCCATCGTTGCAAAGCATTAGTTAACATTACTATAATCATAAAACATCTAAAAATATATAATAATAAAATTTTTTTTTTTTTTGGTTTTTAAATTTTTTTTTTTTTTTTTTTTTGTTTTTTTCTCAAAGCATTAATACAATAACTACTTAAAGGCTAAAACAGATAAACATGTAACATATATAATATAAATATTAAAAATAATATATAAAGAATTTAAAAATATATACACTGTACACAGTAACAGTTCCCATTTACATTACCTGCACCCTGAGGAATACAATGACATGCAAGTCTACATCACCATTTTCATCTATTTCATATCCAAACTGGATGTCTTCAATCATGACTTCCTGTATGTCCTCAGGGAGGAGTGGCTGGTCGTCCTGCTGGTTGGGAATAGCAGTCCTGCAGATTGGACAGGTGGCGCTCTCTTCAAGCCATCGGTGGATACAGCTGGTGTGGAACTCGTGAGCGCAGGCCAGGATGGTCGTGTCCTCTCCATCTTCATAACCTGCCAAACAGATGGGACAGAGAATTACCTCCTCCTCGGCGCGCTGCTCCATGGCTGGGGGGTGCTCAGGGGCCCCGGCGCGCTGTTCCATGGCCGGTGGTGGAGGGTGCTCAGGGGCCCGGGCTCGCTCTCTTGGTGAACGGCTGCGGTGGGTGGAGGCCTCCTCCCGTCTCCGATGACGTTGGACCCTGGACCTCGTCCGATGGGCGATCGGAGACCCTCCGTTCACCTGATGTGAAGACCTTCCACGGGATGGGCGTCGTGAAGGTCGTGGCATCGTGATGGTGCTGGATGACCTCAAAGTGGCTAAAAATATAAATATTTCCCACTACTAAAGAATAATATAATGATATCAGCAATAGAAATGCTAATGATCGCAGTCAGTTGCAGGAGAACCGCTCTGACGATCTGTATCGCTCAACAACCAGAAAGGAAGTGAGGTCAGAGGCAGCCTGGAGGCGGAGCTAATCACTCTGCCAATCAGAGCCTGGAGGTGGAGCTAATCACTCTGCCAATCACAGCGTCACTTTTCGGGCCTACATATTTTTACTGAAAACCAAACTAAATCTGCTATTTTATTGATTTTCCCATAGAATGAATCAGTGTTGTGGTGACTTTAGTGGGTTTTCCTAAATTCTGCCTCCAGATGTCACTGTGCCTGTATGTGTTCCATGGCGGTAATACCGCTCCCCGCCATAGGTGTCTCCCTTCCCAATCAGCTCCATTAAACGTTATAGACATGGCTTTCCTTCGGCAGCCATCTTTTGATGTCACAGAGAGTAATAGGAGCCCGAGGAGGGATGGAGGAGACAGACGGGAGCTGAGAGAAACGGGGTCCGGGGTGGGCAAGATGGAGACCGGGGGAGCCCAGGTGAGGAGAAGGCCGGGGGTGGGGAGGAGGAAGAGGCTGAGGGAGTGCTGGATGATGTGGGGGGGATTTTATCTATTGAGAGACAAATAAATGATGGGGGGGGGACATACCTGGAGCTTCGACCCCCCCCAGTGTAACCTCAACTGCCCCCCCCCCAGTTTTACCAAACCTGCCCCCCCCAGTGTTTCTGCCCCCCCTCAGTGTTACCACAACTGCCCCCACCTTCCCCCAGTCTTTCTGCCCCTCTGTTTTACCACAACTTCCCCAATGGCCCCCCACCCAGTTTTTCTGTGCCCCCCCGTATTACAATTTCCCCCCACACTGTTTCTGCCCCCCCAGTGTTTCTACAAGCGCCCCCACCTTCTCCCCGAGTCTTTCTGCCCCCCCCCGTTTTACCACAACTTCCCCAATGCCCCCCCCCAGTGTTTTTGCCCTCCTCCCCAGTGTTACAACTGCCCCCATACCCCCTGTGTTTCTGCCCCCCCTAGTGTTACAACTGCCCCCATCCTCCCCCCCCCCCCGTGTTACCACAACTGTCCACATCCCCGACAGTGTTCCCCCCCCCCCCCCCCCGTTACAACAACTACCCACATCCCCCTTCCTCCCAGTGTTTCTTCCTCCACCCCAGTGTTTCTGCCCCCCCCCGTGTTACAACAACTTCCCCCATTTCCCCCCCCAGTGTCTCTGCCCCCCCCCCGTGTTACAACAACTTCCCCCATCCCCCCCTAGTCTTTCTGCTCCCTCCGTGTTTCAACAATTTCCCCCATCCTGCCAGTGTTTCTCCCCCCCCCGTGTTACAACAACTTCTTCCATCCCCCCCCAGTGTTTCTGCCCCCCCCGTGTTACAACAACTTCCCCCATCCCCCCCCCCCAGTCTTTCTGCTCCCTCCGTGTTTCAACAATTTCCCCCATCCCGCCAGTGTTTCTGCCCCCCCCCCCCTGTGTTACAACAACTTCCCCCATTCCCCCCCCAGTTTTTCTGCCCCCCCCCATGTTACAACAACTTCCCCCATTCTCCCCAGTGTATCTGCCCCCCATGTTACCACAACTTCCCCCATCCCCCCCCAGTGTTCCTACAACTGCCCCCATCCCCCAGTGTATCTGCCCCCCCCATGTTACCACAACTTCCCTCCCCCTTCAGTGTTACCACAACTGCCCCCATCCCCCCAGTGTATCTGCCCCCCCATGTTACCACAACTTCCCCCATCCCCCCCCCCAGTGTTCCTACAACTGCCCCCATCCCCCCAGTGTATCTGCCCCCCCATGTTACCACAACTTCCCCCATCCCCCCCCAGTGATACCACAACTGCCCCCATCCCCCCAGTGTATCTGTCCTCCACCCCAGTGTTTCTGCCCCCCCATGTTACCACAACTTCCCCCATCCCCCCCCCCAGTGTTACCACAACTGCCCCCATCCCCCAGTGTATCTGTCCTCCACCCCAGTATTTCTGCCCCCCCAGTGTTACTACAACTTCCCCCATCCCCCCCTCCAGTGTTTCTGCCCCCCCCCCCCCCCCCCCCATGCCTGCACAGAATACATCTCATTTCTCTCCATGTATTCATTCTATAGTACCCCAGCATTGTGCAGAAACCCCCCCAATAATCCCCCCAGCAGCTGTGCCAGACCCCCCCCCCCATATCAGCCATTCATAAAGGAAATGAATACAGAGCTATAATCCCCCAAATATCACTTCCCCGCCCCTCCCCCACTCTTCATAAAGAGATCCGTGTCATACAATCACTGAGGAATACTGAAAACAAATCTAAATATTAAAAGAAATGAAATAAGTAAAGGAAAGTCATGTTTAGATTTGGATGGAGTGGAGATGATTGGAGCCCCTGTCAGTGTTTATTGCTGTGTGTGCCCCCATTGTTGGGGAGATCCCCCCTCTCTGTTTGTCCTGTTTACCATCATCATCCAAAGTGAATGGGAAAGACGATCCCACATTTTGGGTTGTCCCCAGAAAAGTGATAGAGGGGAAATCTTCCGATGGGGACACTAGTTCTGGTGATCTGGGGGGTCCAGTTTGCATGGATTTCCTCTCACTTCCTGTTATGGACACATGGACGGTGCTGACCAATCAGAAGCCGCCTTGCCCGGACTGTCATCGCTGCAAGGAGAGAATAGATAGTTGTGGGGATTTCAAATCTGCAGACCTGTGAAGCGGCTTTCTCTCCTCTCCTTGCAGCGATGACAGTACGGGCGAGATGGCACAGGGGGGTGGAAATGTTTGATAAACGACGTGTCCAGGGACTAAATCGGGGCCCCAATCTACTTGTCCCTCATGACAATCTACTTGTTTTAAAAGCAAAAGAGACTTTATGGCGACTTAAACGTGTCATATTTTTAACATTGCGCTGTTTATCTCCTCCCCCTCCCCCCCCCTCTCTCCAGCACTGCACCCGGGGACTAGCAAGGAGGAGAGAGACCTTGCAGTGTACTGAGCACCGATTGGCTGCTCGTCAGGAATGGGTGGGTCAGGGCTTATACTTTATCCCTTTGGCTGCCAGAGACGTTTTTGCCATTTTTGCACACATTTAAAAAATCATTTTAAGCCTGAAGATGGCATAACACCCAAATATATATTTCCTGAAAGCAGAGACCCTAGAGAATAAAATAGTGGTAGTTCCAATTTTTTATGTCCCATATTATCGCAAAATTTCAGTAAAAAATACAAGTATGTTAATTTTAGGGCACAAAAAAAGCAATAAATGACCCTATTTTCTGTAAAATCTAAAAGCCGAGGTTGCAGCGAATAAATAGATATCCAACTTGTCATCCTTAAATTTGTGCGCACTTGTGAAATGGCGAGGAGCTTCAGTACCCTGTATTTTCTATAGGTGACACTTTTAAAGCTCCTTTATAGGTCACCAGTTTAGTATTACGGAGGAGGTCTGGTGCTAGAATTATCGCTCTCATTCTGGCGTGCGCGGCGATATGTAACGTATCGCAATCGACGGTTTGATGCGTAGGCGTCCCAGCGTGTGCTTTTACGTTTTGTACGTTTTTGTATGTGTGGGGGTGCCGGCCTTTTTGGGGGGATGGCATGTGCTTGGGTGTAACTTTCATTGTTTATAATTGTAAAAAAAAAGTTTTTTTTTAATCACGGGGACAACTTCCCCTATGTGATGATTTTTGGTGACAGGTTCTCTTCGAGACATCCAAGGTCTAAAAGACTCTGGATGTCTCCCCTCTGTTCCTATGGGGATTGCTCTACAATCTCTCAACGGGGACCCGGAAGTGACATCATAACGTCACTTCCGAGTCAGCACAAGAAGGGGAGGGGACTCGTCCGCTCTTCTCCCTCCCCTCTACCCAACGGGGAGAGCACACGACGGGGGTGCGGAGAGGCTGGCACTGTGCAACGCAGTCAACAGCAGCGCTGCCACCTATTGCCTCACCTGACAGGTGAGCCCTGCTGCTTGCCCGCAGCAGACCTAAAGGTAGAATGAAACTACCTGCCCAGCGCCCGGAACTACATGTCCCGGGCGTCAGGAGATAGGAATCCAACATCCCTGTGGCATCTGATTGGTCAGCACCGTCCATGTGACATCAATAGTCCTCTAGCCTGAACTGTCATTGCTGCAAGGTGAGGAGAGAAATCGGCAGGGATTTCAGATGTCGGCGTCTTTGTCTCCTCTCCTACCGCTGAGAATATGGAGTATCTGCCACCATGGTATACATCCCCACATGCCCACTCTCCGCTGCGGGAAAACTCCCTTCACCGCTCCTGTCCAGTGGGGAAACCGCATTTGTTTTGGACAGAAATTGCATTCCTGTTCACATCGCATGCTGGTCTTTGTGGTGCAATTTGTGTTCATACATTTTGTATTGACGCACATCGCACCACAAAGTATCGGCAATCGGTATCGGCGAGTACTTGACCGAAAGTATCGGTACTGGCCGATCAGAAAATGGTATCGGTGCATCCCTGCTTTCTAACCTGCATGCTGGCTTCAAGTTGGTGTTTCAAAGTATGGATTCTAGAGACAGCCAGGCAAATAGCATTTTCAGAGTGTTCCATAATGATCTCCATATTGTTTCATGCATTCGTTTCCTTCAAAGTCTACCTGTCATGAGAAGTATGGGTCTGCTTTTGTGGCCATTGTTGGTCTTCTGAAAATGCTATGTGCCTGGTAGTTTGGCTTCAATGCCTGGAACAAGCATGCTGTGAATGTCAGAAAACTGTTAGAATTCCTCATCTCTGTACTTGTGAAGGATGATCCAAAGTATCATGGCGGGTACTACAATTCTCAGAAGAAAGGGTCACCTCGATATGTTCCTCAGGGTTTCCTTTGAAGCTGAAGTCTTTCCATCCCCATCAACATGCTGATGAGTTTTAAAAGGAAACTTTCTGTTTTCACTATATAGCTTGTTTAGACATCACTGGGTCTCTGTGCTTCCCTATGCAATGGCTGGTGAGAGGTGCTAGTGGGATGCTGGCCTTCTGAAATGATCACAGCACCCTGCCTCAGTACTCCTCTCATAGGTCCTCAGTTCTGATACAAGCAGTGGGCTGACTCTTAGGACGATTTGTGCAAAAATCAAAATGCTTTGATGGTTGGATGTCCGTCTCTCAGCAGTGGCACTCTCGGCAGGCTTGGTTGGCACACAAATCACTCCAGGTAATGCACACATGTGATGCCGAATCTTCATGATTGAAAGTGAAATCCAATGAATGAAAAGGGTGGACCAGGGACAGGAAGGCCAGGGAGGAAAGAATAGATGCTTGACGTCCTCCAGCAAGGAAATAAGGTGGGCTCTGACTTGTGATGCACACTGTGAGAAGCTCAGTGTGCAGTGAAATCATGCCATGTCAGTAGAGCAGAGAAGTCTGTACAACTGTGTAAGACTGAAGGGAAGCTGAAGTTCAGATCTTCAAGATTTATGTGCTCAGCTTTGATCTAGCTAGTGTCCATTAAACTCCAGAAGATCAGAAAAGAAGTCTTATCAGGTTACCTCGTATTTGTACTTTCAGTGAACCGCTTTCCTGCCGCCCTATAGAAGATATACTGCTACAGGGCGGCAGGGGTGCGCAAAATCACCTGTATATATACGTCATTTTGCATTTCTGAGCCGTGCACGCCCCTACCCGTGCAGCTATTCGCAGCCTTAGCTGTCAGTCACCGGGTCCCGGTGATTGAGGAGCATTACTGACGGAGGGAGAGAACTGTATGTAAACAATACAGTGCTCTCCCCTGTCAGCTACTGCACAATGCTTTGCATGGCTTACACAGCACACAGTTAACCCTTTGATCGCCCCACATGCTAACCCCTTCCTGACCAGTGCCATTAGTACAGTGTCAGCGCTTTTTATTAGCACTGATCAGTGTATTGGTGTCACTGGGGATGTCAGTGACATCAAGTCAGTTCCCCCCAGTGTCAGAATGCCCGCCGCAGTCATGCTATAAGTTGCTGATCGCCGCCATTACTATTAAAAATAAATCTTGCCCATTGGAGGACAGGCAGGCTGTGCTCCCACCACAGCCAGAATCTGCTTGCTTGTACATCCCGTATGGGCAAGCAGATACTTACTGACAGGAAGGCTCAATGAACTACCATGGTGCTGTGGACTGGCGTGATAGTTGGTTGAAAACCACAAACTGACAACTGGAAAGGCTGCTGGGACTTGTAGTTTTCCCATTCACAGAATACTGTGAATGAGTGACGCTGCCGGAGCCCCGCATAGCAGTTTTTATTTTACATTTTGACAGCTAGCAGGGGGGAGAAGATCCCCCATTAGCAGATACAACGGTGATTGGGGGGGGGGGGTGCAGGGGCTGGTGTGATTGTAACCCTGAATATGGGTGTAACGTTACAAAAGGTGACTGTATCCTTTAAAGGATGAGTTCACCTTTTAAAAAACAATAATTATTGCACTTTTTTTTTTTTTGCAGGTAAAATAAATGTGCATTTCTTATTTCTGTCTGCAGGAGCCCGTAGACCATTGTGCCAGCGCCATGCGGGTCTCCTGCAGATCTGTTAGTATATCTTCTTACACGTAAAGGGATGTACGAGCCAACAGATATACTGACAGGAAAAATGAATGAACTACCACGGCACTTCACAGCACAGTAGTAGTTTATTGAGGACTAAAGCTGACAGCCGCTAAGGCTCTTGGGACTTGTAGTCTCTCATCCACAGGTGACTGTGTGGGCGGAGCCCTACACGGCCACGGTTTTAAAAATTTGACAGCGAGAGGGGAGAAGATCCCCCACAGGGCCCAGTCTGATCATAACAACATATTACATTTTACACCCTGAGTTTGGGTTTAACGTTACGAAAGGTGAACTTGTCCTTTGACGGCTGCCGACATTTTTACAGGATCTTGCTAGCTGAAAGATCCTGCATAAAAAGGATCCATACTGCATCTCTGCTCATATGGCCTGATCCATATAGGTTTGTGGGAGGTGAAATGTACGGGCAGCTTTATGGGCTCTCACATTTTTAAAAAATATTTCTCTGCCCTGAATGAGTCATTTAAAATGACGCCCCATGGACTAGAATGCAGCATTTATGTGCTCGTCTACTGCTTATATATAATTATTACATTGAATGATGCAAGTGCCTACACTTTGACTTGATATTTGACTCTTAAAATCCCTGTACAGCAGAGTTCAGATTTGACCAGAGAGAAGCCGCAGCACAAGAAGTGAATCAGTTCTGCTGCAATACTCGTGTAAGGGGCATGCGGTTAGGAGGAGAGAGCAGAGTGACGGGTGTGAGCTCATCAGTCTACTGCTTCTTTCACTATCCATTCAGACTGAGGGAGGAGCAAGAACTGTAAGTTACTGCAGCAGATTAAAATCAGGTCTACTGCCCTGCTAGACAGAGCTGTGCAGTGTGACAGAGCTTTGAAATTCTCAGAACTGGACAGACAGAAATAAAGAATCTTTTGGCAGGTAAAATGTCTCTGTTCTATGTATTCCAGATTGTTTTTCAGCAGTTCATCTTCAGGTTGTACTTTTCTGCCTGGAGCCACTCTGGTTGAACAAAAACAATGTAGAAATGAAAGGATCTAAGCACCTTTCGGAGCATGTCACCCATATTTGGGGTGTAACACTTACCATGCTCCTATTCCCCAACCTCCCGCCACCAGCGCTCCTCTCCATGACAGTGGGCTTCTTCCCTCACCCGCTGTCACAATTTAAAAACAGTGTGGCCCTTCAGGGCTCCACCCACATGTCCACGTCATTCATTCAGTTTCCTTGAATGAACGGACTACAAGTATTGTCAGCCATTGTGGCTGACAGGTTGTAGTTCTCAATGAGCTGCGAGGACACTGATGAGCACTCTTGTAGTTCATTGATTCTTCCTGCAGTGTAGGAACTTTCTGACATATGGGAGTACGGGCAGACAGCTTATTGTGGGTCTGCAGGATCCGGGCATTGCACCCACAATCTGCTGATCACAGGTGCAATACTTTACAGAATGTAATGTACAAAAATAGTAAATGCACATTTTTGTTGGCTGCAAAAAAAAAAAACGTGCATTTTTAATTTTTTTTTTTTTTTTTACAAAAGGTGAGCTTATCCTTTTACCACTTGGTAACCGTGATATAGCCAAATGACGGCTACAGCGCGGTTACCTAATTCTGGGAGGGTGTCTTATGACGTCCTCCCAGAATGTGCCCCCCGCGCACCATCAGGGGCACGCACCCGGCGATCTCCGTGATCGCTGTGTCCTACGGAGACAGCTGATCACATGATGAGGTAAAAGGCCAATCACAGCAGCCTTTTCCCACATGATCAGCTGCGTCCAATGACACAACAGTTCACTGTGTAAATACAGTTGTCTGTTATCGGCAGCATTTTCCTCACACTGTCACAGCGTGCAGAAAGTACTGCCGATAACTGGCAGCTGTCACAGAGGAGATCGGCAATGATCATCAGGGCACTGATGATCAGTGCCCTTCAGTACCACCCAGCAGGGCCCCCATCAGTACCGTCCATCAATGCCACCCATTCAGCTTCGGCAGTCAGGGCTGGTTGTCCGTGTCGCCCATCAGCGCCGCCTATCAGTGCCCATCATTGCTGCATATGTTGCTCTTCTTTTGTTTATAGTGCCAAAAATAAAACACCCAACTGCGATTAAATACCACAAAAAAAAATCTCTGTGTGTGAAAAATATTATAAAAATGTCATATGTGTACAATGTTGCATGACTGTGCAATTGTCATTCAATGTGAGACAGCGCTGAAAATTGGCCGGGGCACAAAGGGGGTATAAGTGCCCGGTAGATAGGTGGTTAAACTTGCAGGTTTCTGAGTGTAGACTTCAATCCTCCTTTAAATTGTAATGTAAAATAAATGCACCCTAAAGACAACGGAAATATGAGAGCTGCTCATAAGAAGTCAAGTGTTCAGAATTACAAATCAAACTGATTGTATTCCTGTCCATGGTAGAATATGTGGGCAGTGCTGGGGTTGATGCTCTTCCAAATAACTGATATGTTTATTTTTGTTGTCAAAGTGCAAACTGAATGACTGTAAAGAGAAAGTTCTCTGGAGCAATTGTCGTCCCCAAGAATCTGTCCAAGGGAACGTCTGACTTGCTGGTGCTGTTCACGCTGGACCACAACTAGGATGTGTTCAAGGTAAGTTTGTTGATGTGTTTGGATCGTGGCGTACCGGTGTCCTGACTGCAAGTGTTTTGGGTTTGTTCTGTGACTCAGTAGCAAGTGCAGTAACCACCCCAACAAAATGTTATTGAATGACAGATTCTTGGATTAGAATCAACTTCCATTTTACTCTTGGCTGAAAATAATCAGTGGCTGTAGGGCCAGTTATCGGTGGGGGGTGGGGAAATACCAGTGTCAGTGTTAAACCGCTGCAAAAGGATTGTGGTGCATAATTCCAATGGGTTACATTTAGGAAGGCTTAATTGGGAGAATCCTGTCATTAAGTGTTCTTGCATGGCAACCACTTACTGTTATCTCACATATATATTCCTATTATTATTGCCAAATTTACCACCCTAACTCCTCCCGCAGTTTTTACACTACATAGACAGTAATATACCGAAACGTGCGGATTGTTCCCGATTGGTGTGCTATTACTTTGTGGAACGTTTCGCCGAATGGTTCACGAAATATCAGCGTTTTTGTGGTGAAATTGGTCCCATAGGAATGAATGGCGGAATGTTGAAAACTAGAGTGGGAGCTGACAAAAGCTAGAGTGTGAGCTGAAAAATCAGGACATGATTTGTAAACTGCCATCACTCCCTCATTTTCAAGCCCACCTACACAAATCTTATATCAAAACGTTCAGCTATCCCTGCTGCCACTAAAAATGTCCACGGCTAGGCGATAGTCCTGATAGTCTTCACAATATGACCATTTGTTTGCAACTCACGCCGCCCATTGACATTCATTGAAACTGCACTCTAGCCACCTCAAATTTGAAGGGCAATTTCTAAACTGCGACTGTGCCTTCATTTTTAATATTTCAGAGACATACTATGCAACAAAATGTAGGGCTGGGTCTTGTGATTCTCACAATATAAAGCTCTTCAGATTTATCATTTTTAAACTACAATCTTTTGAAGAGGCCAACCGCCAGTGAAGTGAGCAAGTTGGAGCAGTTTTTTAACCGCTCTTCTCTGGCCTTGCTGTAGAGTGAGTTGCCATAGGAACCCACTCCACCCAGTTACACTGCCCACTCCAGTTATAGACTACTGGTGGAGGCAAGAACACTTCACACAATTTCCCCAGAAATTGTAGCTTTTCTAGTTATAAGCTGGTGTTCTGTCATACAATGGACTAGATATATGATATTCCTACTGTTATATTTGTGTTTTATCCTAGACCTTCGGTTATATTATTACACTGAGGATCTCAGGGGTGGAGAGGCTATTTATTAGGAAAAAGTGGATCAGGTGTTTCCTGGTAGGAGGAGCCTATCTCTCATGTGAAGCTGTCCTGGAAGATTCCTGGAAATAGTTAACAGGTAAATAACTGTGTTTTTTTCTCTTTGTGAATGAGCCCTAATTTGGTCTAAGCTGCAGATGAGTATGATCTATTATAGGGCAAGTGCTGATGTAATTGTTAGGCTACTTTCACACCAGCATTCCAATCAGGTCCACTTGTCAGTTTTTCAGGCAGACCTGGTTGGAAGGTCCATGGAGCCCTATGGACAGGCAGATGTAATTGGGCTTGTGTCTCTTTACATCCACCTACCGCCATCCAGGTCCAGAAAGCAAAAAAACAGAAAAGAAATGCGTAATTTTTCATTTTTGTTGACTGGATGGGAGGTACAGGAGAGCCCATTCACACCTGGCCACCCATAGAGCTGACGGGTCTGCCTGTGTCCACAGAAACTGTAAGGGCACGGATGTGACCGGTCACACACTGAAACATTATTACTCCTGCAGGTCACAAAAATAGTAATGCTAAGGCTCCTTTCACACAGAGGAAAGTCCACTGCGATCTGTGAGCAGATACCCTGCTGATCGGAGCCAAACGGTTTGAAAGGTGCCTTATTAGGGGTGTTTATTTTTTTTTATTATTTATTTTATTTATTATTTTATTATTTATTATTATTTTTTTTTACCTGCTGGAGTTTTAATGTGTTTCGGTGCAGTAGTTGCCACAAATCTGCAGCTTTTCTCCTGTGCTTTAAGGAAATGTTCTTCATTTGTTGTCATTTTATGCGTGTTAGTACTTGTTTATTTCTGGTTCTGTAAGCTCAGAAATGATGATTTTTACTACTGTGAGGATGCCCCAAACCTGCCAGCAGTAAGCCTTCTATACAAAAGTGAAAACAATGGAGTCCAATGGCATTGATATTTGTATGCATGTTTTGAGTAAGAAACAAATGTGAAAGTACCTAAAGTAAAAAAAAAAACACAATTGTGTTGGAACACAATTCCTATCCACAAGCCCACTCTTTGTAGGATCCATTCACACCATCGACATTTTGCATCACACCGTTTACTTGTTTTACTTCAAAGGATAAGCTGCTCTTTGTAAAAAAAAAAGAAAAGAAAGGAAAGTTTTTGAAGGTAAAAATGTTTTTTTTTTATTTATTTTTTTTGTGCAACCTGGGTGCAATATTAGGCTCCTGCAGAATGTCAGTGTTGCTATCACCACGTACTGGGAGGAGCAGTGAACTACCTAGAGCCGTGGTTGAGGACTATAAGCCGTCAGCTGCAAAAGCTGTTGGTACTTGTAGTTTTCCCGTTCACAAAATTCTGTGAATGGATGACACGGCTGGGTGGACGGAGCGCCGCAAGGCCGTGTTTATTTAAAATGGTGGGTGTGGGGAGAAGATCAGCAGCATGCTGACACAATGAGGATTGGGGGGGGCCTTGTTGCTGCTGCAAAAGTAACTTGTTACATGTTACACCTTGAATACGGGTATAACACGTAACGTTACAAAAGGTGAACTTGTCCTTTAATAAAATTTCACAAAATAACATTTCATTCAGTGCATTGGTGTGAACCGGACTCACAGGAAATGGGCAAATAGGCTCCTGAGCACCTTCTAGTAAATGTGATTTTTCTTTTTTTGTTATGACTTCATATTCACAGCATCTGGAACACCTGGGCCGGACCAGAAAATGACAGATGTAGTGCCATGAAGTACGACCAGGGCACAGGCTGTTGGCAGGGTCCCAACCGGTCCACATTGGTGAGTGTCACTAGGGATGACCGATGGGAATAACATGTTGGATTGCGGGGCATTGCCTGCTGTGACCAAAGTGCAGGGTATGGCTTCATTACAGGATAACGAGACACCTAGAAGGTCACATACACCATATATCTTATGCCTACTCTGCACAGCTATGTAACAGCATTGCAGTCACTTTATAAATACAGCTACATAGCAGTTTTGTAGTCTCCATAAAAGTGCATCTGTACACATACAGCCACGTGGAAGGATTGTACTCGGAATCTTTGGGAACGTGTGAGGAGGCGTGTTTCCCCCTGTATGTTGCACCGTAGCAATCGTGATGAGGTGTTTGATCAGACTAAGACATGCAAATGCCGTCATTTTTCTCCCTTCTGCAGGTGAAATTGTTCTGTGGTAAAGAAACAGTCATCATGTCCACGTCGGAGCCAAGTCGTTGTGAATACCTCATGGAATTCTACACTCCGGCCTCCTGTCAGCAGCCCGCTGGGATTCCCCAACCAGAGGAACATGAGGAGCTGTGACCTCATCAGTCCTATAGGTGCCGTACTGTTCTGAGTGGGAGTGTGAGCGGGGAAAAAGTGTTTTAGGCTCAATACCCACAATAAAATGGTATATGTTGGTTGTAGTGCAGTGCATTGCGGTCTGCTGTACAATGTAAGGGTGTGCCATTCATAATCCATACACCCCAATGTGCTGCACATAGAGCAGGTATATTAGAAAAAACGCATTGGTGGAAGGTCCTTCTATTCATGTCGGTAAACGTCCCTGCTGTTTTGGTCCTGCGGCACTTGTATTTTTCTTGGTCTTGAATTAGTTGGCAAATACAGTATCTCCCAGAAGTGAGTACACCCCTCACATTTTTGTAAATATTTTATTCTATCTTTTCATGTGACAACACTGCAGAAATGACACTTTGCTACAATGTGACGTAGTCAGTGTACAGCTTGTATAACATGTAAATGTACTGTCCACTCAAAATAACTCAACACACAGCCATTAATGTCTAAATCGCTGGCAACAAAAGTGAGTCCACCCCTAAGTGACAAGGTCCAATTAGCCATTTTCACTCCCCAGTGTCATGTGACTCATTAGTGTTACAAGGTCTCAGGTGTGAAAGGGGAGCAGGTGTGTTACATTTGGTGTTATCGCTCCCACTCTCTCATACTGGTCACTGGAAGTTCAACATGGCACCTCATGGCAAAGAACTCTGAGGATCTGAAAAAAAGAATTGTTGCTCCACATAAAGATGGCCTAGGCTATAAGAAGATTACAAACATAAATCACGTGATAGTGCCACTTCAAATCTCATAAATGTACAAACGCATAAATATATAAGTCCAATATGAATAATTCAGTGATGCAACATACACATGCAATGTGCAATTGGTGCTCAATCGTGTAAGTGCCAACACACTTTTCCACTCCAGCTGCGTGTGTATGTGTATGTTGCATCACTGAATTATTCATATTGGACTTATATATTTCTGCGTTTGTACATTTATGAGATTTGAAGTGGCACTATCACGTGATTTATGTTTGTTATCTTTATTCCAATATTATTTGCTGGCACTTGTGTGGGGCACTAAGATGATTTGGTCACTTTAAGATGTGTCATATTTTTCACATTTCATATGTTTTCATTTTTTAATTTTTTTTCCATGTTTTCAATATCATTATTTCACATGTAGGTGTGTTTGGCATTTTTAGCCCATGTAGCAATATTTATAGTGATTCAGTTTATTAGCGCTGCACTATTGTTTAATATTTATTCTGCACTGGTTGGGTATCAGTTTGAGTGTAAGCAGCTGATAGGTAGGGTTTGGGGTCCATTACAGCGCAGGAGGAATTTTTTATCAAACAATTGTCTAGGCTATAAGAAGATTGCCAAGACCCTGAACCTGAGCTGCAGCACGGTGGCCAAGACCATACAGCGGTTTAACAGGACAGATTCCACTCCGAACAGGCCTCGCCATGGTCAACCAAAGAGGTTGAGTGCACGTGCTCAGCGTCATATCAAGATGTTGTCTTTGAGAAATAGATGTATGAGTGCTGCCAGCATTGCTGCAGAGGTTGAATGGGAAGGGGGTCAGCCAGTCAGTGCTCAGACCATACGCCACACACTGCATCAAATTGGTCTGCATGGCTGTCGTCCCAGAAGAAAGCCTCTTCTAAAGATGATGCACAAGAAAGTCTGCAAACAGTTTGCTGAAGACAAGCAGACTAAGGACATGGATTATTGGAACCACGTCCTGTGGTCTGATGACAACAAGATCAACTGATTTGGTTCAGGTGGTGTCAAGCGTGTGTGGAGGCAACCAGGTGAGGAGTACAAAGACAAGTGTGTCTTGCCTACAGTCAAGCATGGTGGTGGGAATGTCATGGTCTGGGGCTGCATGAGTGCTGCCGGTACTGGGGAGCTACAGTTCATTGAGGGAACCATGAATGCCAACATGTACTGTGATATACTGAAGCAGAGCATGATCCCTTCCCTTTGGAGTCTGGGCCGCAGGGCAGTATTCCAACATACCGACCCCAAACACCGCTCCAAGACGACCACTGCCTTGCTAAAGAAGCTGAGGGTAAAGGTGATGGACTGGCCAAGCATGTCTCCAGACCTAAACCCTATTGAGCATCTGTGGGGCATCCTCAAACGGAAGGTGGAGGAACGCAAGATCTCTAACATCCACCAGCTTTGTGATGTCGTCATGGAGGAGTGGAAGAGGACTCCAGTGGCAACCTGTGAAGCTCTGGTGAACTCCATACCCAAGAGGGTTAAGGCAGTGCTTGATAATAATGGTGTCCACACAAAGTATTGACACTTTGGGCCCAATTTGGACCTTGTCATTTAGGGGTGGACTCACTTTTGTTGCCAGCGGTTTAGACATTAATGGCAGTGTGTTGAGTTATTCTGAAGGGACAGCAGATTTACATGTTATACAAGCTGTACACTCACTACGTCACATTGTAGAAAAGTGTCATTTCTTCAGTGTTGTCACATGAAAAGATAGAATCAAATATTTACAGAAATGTGAGGGGTGTACTCACTTCTGTGAGATACTCTATATATCCTTAACTTCCCCCTCTGTGGAGAACAGGGTGGCAGCAGGACTGTTTTACAGCTGCTGCAAAGCTTAGTGCGCTGTGTTCAGAGAATTCAGTGATAGTATTGTACCCAGTGTAGGCGCAGACTCTCCCACAATTACACACTCCGTGGTCATTTTTGTGGTTTTAATACGAACGCTAATAATAAGAGCTTTAGTACAATTAATGCAAGGCTAAGACTAATTTTTTCTAAACAAAAGAAAAAAAGTATATGTACTGTGGCTGGTCGGCAACCTGTTATGAAGTTCTTTAAGATATGCTCAGTGAGGCAAAACAATACCTTTTTGGGTGCAGAAAAGCAAATGTAAAGGAAGGGTTCTTTTTAACTCCTTTGCCCTGAGGTTTATGTTCTTACTGTGAGACTGTCACTTGTGGCATATAAATTAGAAGCATTTTGTGGGTACAAGGACTGTGCCATATGTGTACAGTGTACTGTATACTGGGACTAGGCTCAGGTTCTTTTCATCCTGCTTTAAGCCATTTCCACTGCTAGGCACAACCTGACCGTGACAACCAATTGCAATGGTGTGCTACATGCACTGCTGGACTTATTTTCTGTTCAATCCCAGCTTTCCTCAGCTGGATCTGAAGATTGAAAAACGCTGGCATAATACAGCCACATGGAGTTGTAGGGAGCTAAGAGAGGATTGGATAAAATGTGTGTAAACATTATGCCCCCGACTTTTTTTTTTTTTTTTTTTACTGCACCCCCAGACCAGACAAACTAAATCCGGCCCTGCCAGGAAAGAATGTGATTATTATTATTATTATTATACAGGATTTATATAGTGCCAACAGTTTGCTCAGCACTTTACAATATAACGGGAGACAATACAGCAACAATACAGTTCAATACAAGAGGGATAGGAGGGCCTTATCCTTGGAGCTTACAATCTAGGAGGGAGGGGCTAGTGGTACAAAAGGTAGTAACTTTGGGGGATGAACTGGTTGGAAGAGTAGAAGATTCCAGTATTAGTTGAGGGAAGGATAGGCTTCCCTGAAGAGATAGGTTTGCAGAGTAGGCGATAGTCTGATAAATTGGGGTAGAGAGTTCCAGAGGATGGGGAAGCTCTGGAGAAGTCCTGGAGACGAGCATGGGAGGAGGAGACAAGGGAGCTAGAGAGTAGGAGGTCTTGTGAGGAGCAGGGAGTACGGTTTGGGTGATATTTAGAGACAAGATTGGTGATGTCATTTGAGGCAGAGTTATAAATGGCTTTATACATTATTGTTAATGTTTTGAATTTTATCCGTTGGGCAACGTTAAGCCAGTGGAGGGATTGGCAGAGAGGGGTGACAGATACAGAACGTTAGTAAGGTGGATGAGTCTGGCAGCAGCATTCATGATAGACTGAAGAGGGGATAGCCTGTGATGAGGTAGGCCAATGAGGAGGGAGTTACAATAGTCAAGGCCAGATATAACAAGGGAGTGGATAAGTTGCTTAGTGGTTTCTGAGGTTAGGAACGGGCGTATCTTGGGGATGTTGTGGAGGTGAAGTCTACAAGATTTGGACAGTGACTGGACTTGGGGCTGAAAGGACAGATGGGAGTCTAGGATTACACCTAGTACCCTGGCATGAGGGGAGGGAATGATGCTTGTGTTATTGATCTTGGTGGAGCACAGGGGAGGCATGCAGGGTCTTTTAGATCCTGGATGTCTCAAAATAGAGAATCTGTCACCCAAAATCATCACATAGGGCACTTTTTGTCCCCTATGTGATTTAACAAAAAAAAAAAAAATTTATTTCTTAAAAATGTAAGTTACACCCTAGCATATAATGCCCCTCACCCCCACATATGTACGCACACACAAATGTAAAAGCATGCGCTGGGGCGCCTACACATCAAAACGTCAAGTGCGATACACATGTTCTATATCGCCGTGCACACCAGAATGAGAGCGATAATTCTAGTACCAGTCCTCCTATGTAACGCTAAACTGATGACCTATAAGGAGCTTTAAAAGCGTCACCTATAGAAAATATAGGGAACTGAAGTTTGGGACCTTTTTCACGCGTGCATTCAAATTTAAGGTTTGACATGTTGGATATCTGTTTACTCGATGCAATCTCATCTTTTATATTTTACAAGAAAATCTGATAATTTATTGCGTTTTGTGCCCTGAAATTAAATTAAGTGGATTTTTTACTGAAATTTTAAGTTTCATAGATCTTTGTGATAATATCATGTGACATATAAAATTGGAACTGCTGCCATTTTATTTTCTAGGGTCTCTGCTTTCACAAAATATATAATGTTTAAGAGTTTTGTGTAATCAGGCCTTAAATGATTTTTTAAATGTGCACAAAAAACGCAAAAATGGCTCTGGCAGTGAAAGTGATAAAGGATAAGTCCAACACTCCCATTTTCTGAGGAGCAGCCAATCAGTGCTCATTACACTGCAAGGTCTCTTCCCTCCCTGCTAGTCCCCGGGTACGGTGCCGGAGACAGGCAGGGAGGGGAGGAGGAGATATAGAGTGCAATGTTAAAAATATTAAACGTTTAATTCGCCATAAAGTCCCTTTTTTTTTTTTTTTTTTTTTTAAAAGCCCCAGACAGTCCATAAAGCACCTCAGATTTAAATAGTGTTTTGGTTAAAATATATTTATTTTTTAGTCAGGACAAGTAGACCTGGAGACCGATTTAGTCCCTGAACAAATAGTTTTTTCAAAAATTTCCACACCCGTTTCTGCCCAGGTACGGGCAGACAGCTTATTGTGAGCCTGCTGGAACCTGGCATTGCACCCACAATCTGATGATCACAGGTGCAATACTTTACAGAATGCAATGTAAAATAATAATAAATGCACATTTTTGGTGCTTGCAAAAAACACGTGCATTTATTATTTTTTTTTTTTTACAATAGGTGAACTTATCCTTTAAACTTGCAGGTTTCTGAGTGTAGACTTCGATCCTTCTTTAAATTGTAATGTAAAATAAATGCACCCAAATACATCCTAAAGACAATGGAAATATGAAAACTGTTCATAAGAAGTCAAGTGTTTGGAATTTTAAATCAAACTGATTGTATTCCTGTCCATGGTAGAATATGAGGGCAGTGCTGGGGTTGATGCTCTTCCAGATAACTAATATGTTTATTTTTGTTGTCAAAGTGAAAACGGAATGACTGTAAAGAGAAAGTTCTCTGGAGCAATTGTCGTCCCCAAGAATCTGTCCAAGGGAACGTCTGACTTGCTGGTGCTTTTCACGCTGGACCACAACTAGGATGTGTTCAAGGTAAGTTTGTTGATATGTTTGGATCGTGGTGTACCGGTGTCCTGACTGCAAGTGTTGTGGATTTATTCTGTGACTCAATAGCTAGTGCAGTAACCACCCCAACAAAATGTTATTGAATGACAGATTCTCTGATTATTATTATTATTATACAGGATTTATATAGTGCCAACAGTTTGCGCAGGGCTATACAAAATGAAGGTTGACATTACAGTTACAATACAATTTGTAACTGTAATGACAACAGTGCAAATTGTACTGATAATCAGAGAGTGAATTAGGAGCATTGTGGCATCATTTTGTTAATAAGGGGCGTATTCTGGAGATGTTGCGGAGGTTGAGGCGGCATGATTTGGACAGGGATTGGATGTGGGCCTGACAGGATATTTCAGAATCCAGGGTTACCCCTAGCACTTTGGCATTCAGGGATGGGTTGATAGTGGTGCTATTGATCCTGACTGAGAAATGGTTTTGGATAGGTTGAGTTTTAGGAAGTGGTGTGACATCCAGTCTGATTTGTCTCTGATATGTCTGTTAGTAAATCGTTAATACGTGAGGGAATTGAGGTGGTGAGCTGAGGAGTAGAGAGGTAGATTTGTGTGTCATCAGCATAGACATGGTATTGGAAACCATGGGAAGCTATCAGCTGACCCAAGGAAGAAGTGTAGATCGAGATTAGGAGAGGTCCAAGGACAGAACCTTGGGGGACCCCGACAGTGAGAGGAGTAGGAGAGGAGAAAGTATAGTTGTAAGTGACACTGAAGGTGCGGTGAGATAGGTAAGATTTGAACCAACGGAGAGTACAGTCACCAAGACCAAGTAAATAGAGTTTTTTTGAGGAGGAGGGGGTGGCCAACTGTGTCAAAGGCAGCACAGAGGTCCTAGAGCAAGAGTACGGAATAGTGACCATTGGTTTTCGCGGTTAGTAAGTCGTTTGTGAGTTTTAGGAGAGCAGTTTCTGTGGAGTGTTGTGGGTGAAATCCAGACTGAAGGGGAACGAGAAGGTTATTCTCAATAAGGTGGCAGCTCAGCTGGTTGTAGACTAGACATTCAAGGAGTTTGGAGGCAAAAGGGAGTAAGCAGATGGGTCTTAGGTTGCTAAGATTGCTGGGGTTCAGTGAGGCCTTTTTAAGTATGGGGGCGACTAGCACATGTTTTAGAGAGTTGGGGAAGATGCCAGTAGAAAGGGAGAGACTGACGATACGAGTTAAAGAGTGAAGAATAGAGCCAGAGGATGACCGAAGTATTTGCAAGGGAACAGGGTCCAGGGGGCAGGTGGTTAGGTAGGCTTTAGAAACGTTTACCAACCTCCTCTATAGTAGCTGGGTTAACCAAGGGAAGTATAGATTGTGCAGGTAGACAAGGAGTGTAGGGTGAGGGAGATATCTGTACAGTAGAGATCTCGTCACTAATTGTATCAATCTTATTTTTGAAGTGATTAGCGATCTCCTGGGCAGTGAGTGAGTTAGCGGCTGGAGGTAAAGGATGAAGTAGAGTTAAATGGAGAAAAGAGTTGATGGGGATTGCGTGAGAGGGTGTTAATGAGAGTGATAAAATAGGTCTGTTTGGCAGTGTGGAGACAGGAATTGTATTTTTGAAAGGCAGATTTATATTGATTGAAGTCTTGCTGGGGCTTAGTCGTATGCCATAAACGCTCAAGAGCATGGCTACATTTTTTGAGGCATCTGGTATTG
This sequence comes from Staurois parvus, assembly GCF_062004578.1. Taxonomy (NCBI): domain Eukaryota; kingdom Metazoa; phylum Chordata; class Amphibia; order Anura; family Ranidae; genus Staurois; species Staurois parvus. The sequence continues at coordinate 52,954 of NW_028319399.1, forward strand.
TCTTTTTGCCAGGGCTGTAGCGGTTAGGGCCTAGGTCTGTGTGTAGTGAGGGGGGGCCAATGTGTCCACAGTGGATGACAGTGAACTGTTGTAGACAGAAGTGGCCAGGTTGGGACAGGACAGGGCTGAGATTTTGTCATAGAGACAATCTGTTGCCGAAAAAAAGAAGAGAAGGGTTAAGATAACGAAGGTTTCTACCGGTAACTGGTAGTTGGAAGCCAAGGAGAGAGTGAGGCTAATAACGGAGTGATCAGAGATCGGAAAAAAGTTGGTGAGGTTGCAAAGAGTGCTGTCAGGAATGGACTTGCCAATAGTGGTGGGACTCACCTGCCTTGTGGGCTGCAGTACCAGGGCTGGCCAGCGGGTGCTCTCAACAACCAGAGGTTCACTTCGGCAATTAGCCATCACCTGGGGCTGATTGCAGGTGGTGTATTTAAGGGATGGCCAGACCTGCAGTCTGTGCCTTGGTGTGTGTTTTTCCATGGGCCCCTGTATCTTGTAACCTGCATTCCTGTTCCTGTTTCTGCCTGACTTGTTGCCGACCCTGCCTAATCCTGACTTCTCCTGTTTGATCCCTGGCTTGTGACCCTGACCATTCTCTGCCTGACCCCCTGTACCTACCTGTCCGTTAGTTGCTGTACCCGGCTCGTGACCTGACTACTCTCCGCCTGCTCCTCCTGTACCTACCTGCCCGATAGTTATCGACACGGCCTGCCTGGCTACGTTGTGCTCTATATGTGTATGTACCTGTGTATCTATATCAGTTTAGGTTTGGGTTTGTTTTACCTTGTTGTATGAATTTGTGTTAGCTTGGTGTTTGGTGCACTGCGTTTATATTTGTATTGTTAGTCTTAATAAATTGTCTTATTTATACCATATCTGAAGCCTGCGTTTCCCTGTGTCAGTCCACACACTTCTGGTCACACCCGCATCCCTGACAAGTGCATAGGTAGGAGAATACAAGGTTGAGGCAGTTCCCATTAGAGTGAGTAGAAGCATGTGTCCATTGTTTTAGTCAATAGAAGTGGTTAGGCTCAGAAGTTTAGAGGTAGCAGGAGTTTTAAGATAAGCAGGGATGTTTAAGTCACCAAGAATGATTGTGGGAATTTGAGAAGAGAAAAAGTAAGGCAGCCAGGCAGAGAAGTCAACAAGGAAGCGTGATACCGGTTCAGGAGGCTGATAGATCACAGCAATTCTTAAAGAAATTGGAGAGAATAGACGTATACAGTGAACTTCAAATGAGGAGAGGGAGGTCCTGAAAAGTGCTTTGAGGGGATAGGAGGATTCCAACTCCACCTCCTTTCCATCCACTAGACCTGTAAGAGTGAGTCCAGAGGAGACCACCATGGGAAAGGGCAGCAGGAGAGGGAAAGTCAGATTCATGAAGCCAGGTTTCTGTAGTTGAAGGAAAACCGAGGGCTGGGCCCACAGATTCAGAGGGTACACGATGCCACAATTACGTTTACTGAAGAGTTATAGTGATCATGTAGTTGAGCATACGTAAACAGAATGATAACAGCGCATAACCATACAGTAAGAATAATACTGTCTAACACTAACCCCGTACTTGCGGACTTTTCCCCAATGTCCAGAAAGCAGCCTGGCTGCGCCTGAATGTTCCTGAGCAAGATATAACGTTGGGGTGCACCCTAAGTATTGCGCAATACTATTTGTAATCCAAAGGAAAGTGGAGTATGTCTCTTGTAACTTTCTGGTATATATAAAATGTCACTGACCACGTGTGGTGCGATGTGCTGCGGCAAAGCCGCACTTACGGTTCCCTGCCAGGCTCTTGGTGTTTTCTCCTGACCCACTCCGGAACCAGACCACACAGTCACTTGTTTCCTGGCCTCGTTGTGGATCTTCCTTAGGTGTCCTTGCCAGATTCCACTGTGAGCCGTAAATCCTCTTCCAGGCCCCACACAGATTCTCCAGACGTCCTCAGCATCCAAAAGCCAGACCCAGACTCCACTTCCTCCTCAGAGTTTGTGATGCAGTAAGTCATTTCTTAATTGCAGCCTCAAACCTGCATTTACAGTTCACTATGACCCTTCTGAGGGTCCTACTCGGCCCCTAAATTAGTATTCATGAAACTTTATAGGGTAAATAAGCATTTATCTTGTCTTAGCAAAAGTCACTACAAAATCGATTCTTGTACTTTGCTGCCATCTACTGACCAAAGAGCATATTACAGGCACAATATAGTTTAACATTAGATGTCAGTATTCATCCATGCGTCACACCCTTACATAGTTGCAAGTAGGTTAAAGGAGTTAGTGATTCAAAGGTCATGGACAGAAGTGAGTTTGTTACAGACAGAGCAGACATTCCAAAGGGCACAGTAAAAGGGGAGGCTGGTTCTAGAAAGAAGAGGAATAGTAACCAGATTGTGTGGATTGCGGCCGCAGTTCGAGGATAAGGTGTGTTGGTCAAATGAGAAAGATGGTGGCCCAGGATTTGGGAAATGTCTCCCAGATGTTAGGAGATGCAGAAGGGTGAGAGAGGTAATATGGGAGTGTGACTTATATGGAGGGACAGGTCCCAGTGTCCTGGAGGTTTTATTAGGATGTGAGTTCAGAATTAGCAGGAGTTGATGAGTACAGTAATAAGGTGAAGGTAGGAGTGAGGGTGATATATATGAGTTGTGGGGTGGAGAAGAGGGGTGTAGGAGAGAGAGTTTGAAGAGAGAGGATACAACTGTGAGAAGGAGGAGTAGGGAGTGCATGTTACAGAGTGGTGAGATGAAGAAGCAGACTGGGTAAGAGATGAAAGAGTGGAAGAGGAAACAGGTCACCTGTAGTCTGTTTAGTATTTGAAGTCGTCTGCTGTGGTTTTGCTGAAGTGCAGAGCCAAAGTGCAATGCTCAATACTTAATCCAAGATGATAGTTGCCAATGCTACCCATGGCTGTGCTGCCTCTGGCTGTGCCTCCCCTAAGGAAGGTCTAAATTTTTACTGAGTTGGGTGGGGGTATTGCCAATTAATCAATGAGGAATGCATAGGAGAGACACATGGCTAGCAGGGCAAATTTCTCACACCAAAGGAGGACAAAAAGACTGCAGGAGGGCAGAGTTGTAAAGATTAGGATCAACTCATAAATTTGGGTAAGACAATAAGAGCAAAATAAACACCACAGTAATATGGACAGAGTTAGAGCTCGTTCACACTTGACTTATCTCTAACTCTTGCCAAACGCTCCTATAGTGTTTGACAGGCATTTGGGAAGCGTTTTTGAGGCATTTACCAAGCATTAAAACCGCACCACAAACACCTATAATGAAGTTTAATGGTATTAATGCTCCACAAACGCCCAGGCGTTTGAGGAGCGTCACCATAGACTTGAATGGGAGGTTTCAACTCCTCCTGACTCAACATGAGGCGTCAGTTTTGCGGCGACGCAACGCTTCAGTGTGAACAGCACTGTGTGCTGCCATGTGCAGAATATTCATAGGTGTTTGAGAAACGTTAAAAACACTTCCCAAACGCCTGTCTGACGCCTGCTGACAAAGCTAGTGTGAACGTAGCCGTAAAGATTTGGGAAGCAGTAAGAATTACCAAGAACATTGATAGCCATGAATCGGCTTCAGTTAGAGGTGGATTTTAAAAGCAGTATAGATTACCATATAGCAGTGCAGGGTGAATTCGCATTCATACATGGCATGGGCGATAGTACAGATGGATATTGCTTGCAGACATTTACCATATAGCAGTGCAGGGTGAATTCGCATTCATACATGGCATGGGCGATAGTACAGATGGATATTGCTTGCAGACATTTACCATATTGCAGTGCAGGGTGAATTCGCATTCATACATGGCATGGGCGATGATACTTCTATTTTGCTCCTGACTAAAAATAAGCAGTGGCTGTAGGGCCAGTTATTGGGGAGGGTGGGGAAATAACAGGGATTGTCAGTGTTTCAGTGTTAAAACCCTGCAAAAGGATTGTGGTGCAGAATTCCAATGGGTTACATTTAAGAAGACTTAATTGGGAGAATCCTGTCATTTCCAGTTGCTTTATGATGTTGAGTGAGTGTGCCCTGATCTCCCAACCTACAGTCAGTTGGGCAGGTTAGAAGTCCCAGTTGTTAAGTCTTTACCTGCTCAAATATTACTTTATCCTGTGAATTGTTGAACACATTTAAGTGCTTTCCAATTCGTCCATCACTACTCCCTAGACCAGTGGTCTCCAAACTGCTGCTCGAGGGCCATATCCAGTCCTTTACTTGCCTTTATCTAGCCCTTTGGACTTCCAAATTATTATGCAAATGATATTTTTCTCATTTACCTAAATAATTGATGTAAATAACAGTCGGCATAATTCTCATGTTATCAACTATTAAGAGTACAATTCAAATTTGATTGAACAAACCTCCTAATGATAACAGGATTTTTTTGAAACCTAAAACACTTACAATGCGCTGTTCCAAATTATTCCGCACAGTAAGTTTCAAAACACTTTATAGGTTGTAAAGAACTGAAAATTGTAGTTTCTTGTGTTTGCAGCATATTTACTGAAATCAAAAGCTATTTCAATCAAACTTTTAACAACATTTTAACAGGTCACGTTACATTTTAACATGGGACCCTTTATTTGATAGCAGCTTTACAAGTCTTGCATCCATTGAACTTGTGAGTTTTTGGACAGTTTCTGCTTGAATTTGTTTGCAAGATGTCAGAATAGCCTCCCAGAGCTACTGTTTGGATGTAAACTGCCTCCCACCCTCATAGATCTTTTGCTTGAGGATGCTCCAAAGGTTCTCTTTTACAAAAAGCTTTATTGAAAAATAAGCAAAGATGAACAGACAATCGTAACAAAAATTCAATGACCAACATTTACATAGTACAATAAATGAAGGGAAGCTGGTGCAAGGCATGCATCAATAAAGGCAAAATCGGAAAAGTTTACATAGGTGCCCGGAGGGAGGGGATGGGGAGGGAGGTTGGGAGAGAACGGGCAACAGACCTTTGTGGGCAATGATAATGTAAACTCCAAAGGGAAGTATTGCTATATCAACATTATAATAAACAGGAAAGGCCCGAGAAAAGGCCGCATCAAAAAACAGCACATATTCATGACCTAGAATTTAAAAAGAAATCTAGATTGCATAAATAGCCTTACGAATGCAGCGTAGAGAACAGGAGGTACAATCCGTAAATTATGTTTAAGAGCAGAGTAAACAGAAGAGTAGAAAAAGACAAATAGTAGAGAGACATGGACAACACACACAGACACACAACAAAAAAAAAAAAAAAAAAAAAAGGGGGGGAGAGGGAGGGGCCCCGGGGGGATCACAGCAGAATCCATCCTCATATTGATAGAAGGGACTGGTCGAATCTCGAGGGCTGGGCTACGTCCAGCCAGGGACGCCATATCTGCAGAAATTTTGTATGGGTATCCAATAATATGGCCGTCAGTTTTTCATTGACCATTATGAAGTTCATCCGGTTTTTGACAGCCTCAAAGCTAAGAACAGGAGTCTTCCAAGCCCTCGCAATCGTCAACTTAGTTGCCATAAATAAATGTGATGCCAGTTGCCGTTCAGAGCGGAGAAGGCCCTCTGGTGGTTTAAATAGAAGCGCTTCATATGGATTACGCTTAATGTCTGTATGAAGAATAGTGCGGAGGAGGGCATACACCCTAATCCACAACCTGCTTACCTTAGGACAAGTCCACCAGATATGTGCCATGGTACCTAATTGCTGACATCCCCGAAAACAAACCGGGGAATAGGTAGGAATAAAACTAGCTAGACGGGCAGGCGTATAATACCATCGGTATAGAATTTTGTAGGCATTCTCAAGAATAATAACATTCCTGGAACACTTAGATAATGTTTGGGTCATGAGCTGCCAGTCTTGTTGATCCAGGGTTCCCCCTAATTCCGACTGCCAACGCTGATGGTAGGAACGAACCGGAGGGGTTCTATATGACATAATGGAAGAATAAATCAGGGAGATCAGACCTGGAGCATGAGGTCTATGTCTACACTGGCTTTCAAAAGGGGATAAACGGTAAGGTCCTGGATGCGTACGTATTAGAGTATGAATAAAGTGACGAAGTTGAAGATAACCAAAATGTTCTCGGAGGGGAATGTTATAAGAAGAACGCAAAGTGTCAAAGGTAATTATTCTGGTGGGGGATAGGAGTGAATGAATATCATAAAAACCATGTGTCTGCCACCAGACAAACTGTCTAGGGTTATCCTTACCCGGAGGGAATAATGGGTTATGCAATAGACGTAGCAGAGGCAGATGAGGAGAGATAAGGCCAGCGGAGTATTTTATAGAATCCCAAAGACGAAGCGAAAGTGTCAGCGTTGGGCTAAGATTAGATGGACGCTGAGCATTAGGGAGCCAGGGCAAGGAGGGGAGCGGTATCGGGTGAGAGTCCATCATATCTACTACAGCCCACAGGGGGAAATGGTGAGAAGCATGAATATGAGCTAAAGGGGCAATGTTAGCCGACAAATAATAGGACTGGAGATTTGGAACAGATAACCCGCCCGCATTCCGCCGCGCAAATAAAATGTGCTTGCTAATTCTAGGTCGAGAGGAGCCCCAAATAAAGGACAAAAGTTTTCGCTGATGTATACGCAATATATGCGAAGGTACTGAAACTGGCAGAACACGAAATAGGTGTAATAGTTTAGGAAGGTAGGTCATACGGATTGCATTAATTCTGCCAAACCATGATAACGGGAAATGGGACCAAGAGGACAAAAGCTCAGTCAACTCATGAAAAACAGTGGGAAAGTTAGCCTGATACAGTCCATCATATGTCGGGGTAAGCTTAATTCCTAGATATGGTAAGGCCGAAAGCCATTGGAAGGGGAACGTTTGCTTCAAAGTAGTCAGAAGTGATGGTGGGAGGGTAACTGACATAGCTCTTGATTTAGCTGGATTGACGTGTAAACCTGAGAGGGTGGCAAAAGAATCAAGAACTGCTAGTAAATTAGGCAAAGTAATCCCCGGATTCGAGATTGACAATAATATGTCATCCGCAAACAACGATAATTTATGTTGGGAGCCCGCCACATCGATTCCCTTAATATCAGGATGTACACGGATTGCTTCTGCCAACGGTTCCAGGGCTAAGATAAAAAGTAAAGGGGAAAGCGGGCAGCCCTGCCTAGTACCTCTAGCAACCGAGAACGTAGAAGACTCAAATCCGTAGTATCTAAGCTTCGCTTGAGGGGATGTATATAGTGAAGAGATCCATCGCAAGAAGGAAGGACCGAAGCCAAAACGATGGAGGACCGACAGGAGATACGGCCAGGATAAAGTGTCAAAAGCCTTGTTGATGTCCAAGGATAAGAGCATCATATCGATTTTACGAGTATGGGCCAAATGTTGCAATTGTAAAATACGTCTAATGGCATCTCCGGCCTGCCTATGGGGAACAAATCCCACCTGATCCTTTTTAATCAGACGAGAAAGGAAGGAATTCAATCGAGTAGCCAAAATCTTAGTAAGAATCTTCATATCGATATTGGTAAGAGAGATAGGCCTATAATTAGCCCAGGAAGAATGATCTCGGTCCGGTTTAGGGATCATAACTACATTAGCAGTTAAAGAGTCCGGGGAAAAATTTGAACCTCCCTTCACCGCATTAAACATAGCGGCAAGGTGGGGAGCGAGCACATCAGCCAATTTCTTATAATATAGTGCCGTGTATCCATCAGGACCTGGGCGTTTGCCTGTTTTCAGTTCCGCTATACATTGCAAAACTTCAGATACTTGGATATTGCGATCCATCAGATCCTTATGGGCCGGTGTTAAAGTAGGTAATGACAAACTAGATAAGAAGTCAGAAATAGACTGAGGGTCAGCCCGGGTGGGATCAGAGTAAAGTTTAGCTAGTCTGTGCCGGAACTCCTCTAAAACCGTTACTGGGTTGCTCGTAAGGGTATTGTGACGAGTACGTAAAGATATCGGTTTAGGGTGTTGCGCAAAAGAACGCAATCTACGGGCCAACATAGAGTCTGGTTTGTTAGCTTTGCAATACCACTTCTGGCGAGTCCAACGTAAGGAGCGCTCAGCCTCATCTGTTAAACACAGATCCAACTCCAAAGGTTCTCAATAGGATTGAGGTCAGGGGAGGATGGAGGCCACACCATGACTTTCTCTCCTTTTATCCCCATAGCAGCCATTGATGCAGAGGTATTCTTTGCAGCATGAGATGGTGCATTGTCATGCATGAAGATGATTTTATTACGGAAAGCATAGTTCTTCCTTCTGTACCAGGGAAGAAAGTGGTCAGTCATAAACTCCACATACTTTGCAGAGGTCATTTTTACACCTTCGGGGACCCTAAAGGCGCCGACTAGCTCTGTTCCCATGATTCCGGCCCAAAACATGACTCCACCACCGCCTTGCTGACGTCGCAGCCTTGTTGGAACAGGGTGGCCGTCCACCAACCATCCACTACTCCATCCATTTGGACCATCCAGGGTTGCACGACACTCATCAGTGAACAGGACTGTTTGAAAATTAGTCTTCATGCATTTTTCTGCCCAATGCAGCTGTTTCTGCTTGTGAGCATTGGTTAGTGGTGGCCGAATAGAAGGTTTATGCACAGTTGCAAGACTCTGGAGGACTCTACACCTTGTTGTCCGTGGGACTCCAGAGGCACAAGCAGCTTCAAATATCTGTTTGCTGCTATGTAATGGTATTTTAGCAGCTGCTCTCTTGATCCGATGCATGGATCTGGCAGAAATCTTCCTCAATGTGCCTTTATCTGCACGAACCCGTCTGTGCTCTGAATCAGCCACAAATCTCTTAATAGTGCGATGATCACGCTTAAGTTTTCGTGAAATATCGAATGTTTTGATACCTTGTCCAAGGCATTGAACTATTTCACTCTTTTTGGCAGCAGAGAGATCCTTTTTCTTCCCCATATTGCTTGAAAACGGTGCTCTGCTTAATAATGTGGAACGCCCTCCTTCAGTAGTGTTTCCTTAAATTGGGCTCACCTGCTAATCTAATTATCACAGGTGTCCGAGATTGTGTTCAGTGATCAAAAGAGCTCTGACACACAATGCCATCCATGAGTTAAACTGAAAAACAAAATATTTAATCTTTGTGACACTTAAATAGAATTTGCATAATAATTTGGAACAGGGTGTATTCCTCCCTCTGACCAACAATGAGGTATTATTCCTCCCATCAGTGATGGACTATTCCTTTCACTGACACCAGCTATGTTTTTTGTGTTAAGTGTTAAGCTAAGTGTTTTTTTTTTTTTGGTTTTTTTTTTTAGATTCCTGGAAGTTTGCAGGAATGGTCAGTGATAAGCTGGTGGTTACTCGGCAGGGAAGAGACCCAGACAGACACAGGTGGATATACCGTATTTTTTGCTCCATAAGATGCACCTAGGTTTTAGAGGAGGAAAACAAGAAAAAAAATATTTTGACCCAATGGACTGCAGACATAATACAGGAGATGACCAGAGACTGCGGACATACTACAGGAGATGACCAGAGACTGCGGACATAGTACAGGAGATGACCAGAGACTGCGGACACAGTACAGGAGATGACCAGAGACTGCGGACACAGTACAGGAGATGACCAGAGACTGCAGACACAGTACAGGAGATGACCAGAGACTGCGAACACAGTAGAGGGGATGAGCAGAGACTGCGGTCACAGTACATAGGATGAGCAGAGACTGCGGTCACAGTACAGGGGATGAGCAGAGACTGCGGTCACAGTACAGGGGATGAGCAGAGACTGCGGACAAACTACAGGAGATGACCGGAGACTGCAGACACAGTACAGGAGATGACCAGAGACTGCAGACACAGTACAGGAGATGACCAGAGACTGCGGACACAGTACAGGAGATGACCAGAGACTGCAGACACAGTACAGGAGATGACCAGAGACTGCGAACACAGTAGAGGGGATGAGCAGAGACTGCGGTCACAGTACAGGGGATGAGCAGAGACTGCGGTCACAGTACAGGGGATGAGCAGAGACTGCGGTCACAGTACAGGGGATGAGCAGAGACTGCGGTCACAGTACAGGGGATGAGCAGAGACTGCGGTCACAGTACAGGGGATGAGCAGAGACTGCGGTCACAGTACAGGGGATGAGCAGAGACTGCGGTCACAGTACAGGGGATGAGCAGAGACTGCGGTCACAGTACAGGGGATGAGCAGAGACTGCGGTCACAGTACAGGGGATGAGCAGAGACTGCGGTCACAGTACAGGGGATGAGCAGAGACTGCGGTCACAGTACAGGGGATGAGCAGAGACTGCTGACACAGTACAGGGGATGAGCAGAGACTGCTGACACAGTACAGGGGATGAGCAGAGACTGCGGACACAGTACAGGGGATGAGCAGAGACTGCGGACACAGTACAGGGGATGAGCAGAGACTGCGGACCTTTGGGGAGGGAGGGGTAGCAGGTACCCACTCCCACTTGCACTGAGTTGTCCTCCCTCCCCGTCTTCTGGGACACTGACAGGTCCCAGAAGACTGCTGGACCACTCACAGAGAGCAACACTTCTCATGCATGCGCAGTGGGCACCCGGCTGTCACAGCCTGGTGCCCACACTAAAGATGCCGGTGCTGGGAGAGAAGACTGTAGAGCTCTGGACCGAGGAACAGGTAAGGGCTCTGCTGCAGAGAAGAGCCGAGTGGCCGGCCAGGTATTCTGACACGGCGGCAGCAGGAATACCAGACCGGCTGCTCCATATTCGCTCCATAAGATGCACAGACATTTTTCTCCATTTTTTTTTTTTGGGGGGGTAATGCATCTTATGGAGCAAAAAATACGGTATATCAAATGTCTTTTTCCAGCCAATTGCTTTTCCGGGGGGTTTCACATTGTTTCTAATATATGGGTAAATTTAAGAGCTGTTTTGAAAGATGGATGGGTCCCTATTCAACTGTGCATTTCCTAGCCCCGTGGAAGACCACGCTTTTAGGATGGTCTAATATTTAATAAAATACAGCCTGTGAATTGCCCAGGGAGCAGCATTAACATTGTGGCTTGTAGTACATCCATAATTTTATACTAATAAGCTGTGTATTGGGTCTGTGCACAGGATGGGTCTCTCCACGGTGTTTGGGTGACAGGTTCTCTTTGATAAAATTCAACCTTCATTCTTCCTTGCAAAGTAAACGCATGAAGGTTAAATTAATCTGCACATTCAGGATAAAGCGACAGGTTCACCATAATGCCAACCTCCACAAATGCAAATACTTTCCTGGTTTTTGCTCCTCAGCCAATCTGTAAGGTTGGAAATGAAAGTAAAGCCCCGAAGGAGTGGTGTTTGTGAAGTCATGCTGGTGCTTGTTGAAGGGGGGGAATTGTTGGGAAAGGGTGAGGGATTACAGGAAACATTGATTTTCTCTTTTTTTAATCAACATACAGGATAAATTTAAAGTGATGTAAGGTTGTACTTTTTTTTAAGGCAAACCGCTCCAATCCTCTTCTTTTTTGTGTCATGTCCTCCTGCAGTCAATTCAATTTGTTCATTCTTCTTCTCTTTTCCAACAGATGGAGCGCAAGACTCCATGTCACTACCTGGGAACCATGAATGCTGTGCCCAGTGGGATGAAGCTCCATGACCTCAGAATCCCCATCCTCCTTCCCTCCTGATCACTGCAGTAAAAGTCGCCAACAGACTCATTCCATCCATCCATCCATCCTGCATTGCTGCTCTGTGCACCTTCATGTACGTAGTCATGATTTCTGTGTGCAGTGTTTAATTTTATTAAATTTAGACCTTTCCCACTGGCTGCTGTAGTTTTTCTTCTAGTTTGTGGTGAACAAACAAAATGCTATTCGTGTTAGCTACAATAGACTTGCTCAGTATCTAAACCAGCGGTCACTAAATGGCGGACCACAGTCCGAGAACGGCCCCAAAATGCTCCCTTCTGGACCGCCAGCCTGCAATGACAGATCTGCCGCTGAGCAGGGCGGTCCTCACAGCAACATGACATCACGTGTGTGCGCCCCGCCCCTTGCAGCTCACTGTCTCTCCGGCTCCCTCTCCCTGCCTGTACACAAGCATTCTTCAGCAAGGATCCTGACACAGCTCCTGTCTGCCCTTAAGGTAGGGTGTAGTCTTACAGGGGCACTCTGATGGGCACATTTAATGTTAGAGTCATGCTGATGGGCACATTTAATGTTAAGGTGCACTGTGATGGACACAACATAGAATGTGCCCATCAGAGTGCCCCTTACTATAAATGTGCCCATCAGAGTGCCCCTTACTATAAATGTACCCATCAGAGTGCCCCTTACTATAAATGTGCCCATCAGAGTGCCCCTTACTATAAATGTACCCATCAGAGTGCCCCTTACTATAAATGTGCCCATCAGAGTGCCCCTTACTATAAATGTGCCCATCAGAGTGCCCCTTACTATAAATGTGCCCATCAGAGTGCCCCTTACTATAAATGTGCCCATCAGAGTGCCCCTTATTTTATGTTAAGGGTGCACTCTGACGGCCCCATGTTATGTTAAGGGGGCACTCTGATGGCCCCATGTTATGTTAAGGGGGCACTTTGACGGGCCCATGTTATGTTAAGGGGGCACTCTGACGGGCACATACTGTGGAAAGGGGCACTCTGATGGGGAATATGATTTAAAGGGGTACTCTGAGTGAAAGGGGGCACTCTGACGGGAATACCTGATGTAAGGTGGCACTGTGATGGGGACACCTGTTGTAAAGGGGGCACTCTGATGGGCACACCTGATGTGATGGGAATACATGATGTAAAGTTGCACTCTGATGGCGACACTTAGTGTAAGGGGGTGCACTGATGGGCACACTCTATTTGGACCTCGGCCAGAAGAAAATTTTAGTGACCGGACTTCTTGAATTTTAATTCAATACCCCTGATCTAAAAAACTGTTATTGATCATCCTAAATTGGTGTAGTGACTCCTCCTGGCTAGAAAAGGAAAAACCTCCAGCACAGAGGTGGGCTGATATTACCCCAGGGTGGATCCATGGCCGCAGTGGAGAGTTACAGTGATGAAGGGCACCTAGCACTTTAGTATTTTATAGTATTCTGCTCTGGCTCATAAGAGAGAGAGGATTAGGGATTGAGATACCTCCAGCAACATGGGTTCAAAACGTCATCACACTCTCTGAGGGCAGACTCCAATCTTCCTCCAACAGGACTTCTTTTCCTGGCTCTCCAGCTTGGGTACTGTATGCTCCTTGACCTGGCAAGGCAGCTTGAGGATTTTCCTTGTGGTTTACCAAGACTGACATAAATATCTATAATCTAGTATTGCTGCAGCTCCCTTGTTTATTGCCCTAAGCGTCAGTGATTCCTAGTAGCAGCAGCCAGGAACACCAACACTGAGTTTAGGGGAGAGCCAAGTAAAAGACTATTGATCAACCTGGCAGAACTAAATTTACTAGTCACCTCTGTTTATGGCAGGGTGGCTACACTGGGCAAGTTGAAATGAGCAGATCGGTTATCAGGAAAAAACACATAAATACATTTTAAAAAAAAAGGTGAAATTATTCTTTAACTCTGTTTTGCAGATAAAAAAATGTGCATTTATTATTTATTTTTTTACTTGGAGCCTAGAAAGCATTGCACCCACAGTTAGCAGATACAGGTGCCATGCAGGACTCCTGTAGACCTGTCAGTGTATCTGTGTGCTCCTACCTCATACAGGCAAGATGATACACACTGACAGACAGGAAGAGACAAAGAACTACCACAGTGCTCAACAGCTCTGTGGTAGTTCATTGAGAACTACAAGCCAACAGCCGCAAAGGCTATCCTGACTTGTAGTTTTCCATTCACTGAAATCTGTAAATGAATGATGCGACCGAGCAGGAGGAGCCCCACATGGTTGCATCTAAAAAAAAAAAAAAAATAGTAACCGCTATCAGGGGAAAGATCTGCTCGCTGTGCCTAGATGCAGCAGAGCGGGCCCCGGGAACATGTTGCATGTTCCCAAAGATTAACTTATCCTTTAACTTTGAGTTAAACCTGCATGCCAGAGATGGAGGCAGCTGATGTGATGTGCAACTCGCCATCCTTACTGGAGCTGTTGTATTCTCAGCCTTACTTTTGGCATTTTTATGTGGCTGACCAGTAAAGAGGGGGGGGGGGGTAGGATGAAACCCAAGCTTTCCCATGCAATTATTTTGCAGGTAAAACAAATGTGCATTCATTTATTTATTTGTTTTGGTGCATGTAAAACATTGCACCCCGTGATCAGCAGATCGCTGGTGCAATGACAGGCTCCTGCAGGTTGTCATTGTATCTGTCTGCTCGTTCCTCATATGGACAGGCAGTTACATGATGACAGGAAGACTCAATGAACTGCCTAGAGCACTCACTAGCACCCTGGTAGTTCAAGAACTGCAAGCCGTCAGACGCAAAGACTGTTGATACTTGTAGTTCATTAATTTACATTCTGACCACACGGCTGCATTCTTTTCAAATTGTGACAGCTAGCGCTGAGAGAAGATCCCTGGCCCGCTGTCACAGGTGGGGGGGGGGGGAATTTGTGACCCTAAAGTGTGTGGAACTTGTAACAAACCTTTAAGTTGCATGAAACCTTTCCTGCCAATATGTCTGGACCTGATTGGCATATTGCCTCTTTATTGTATGCTCTGTATAAGAAGTGCCAATATACTGGATGTGCTTGACTACTGCACCATAGATAGGCTTGTCCACTCCTACTTCCACCATTGCCTATCCTTACCACCCCAAACCCCCCCCCCCCCCCTTAACCAAATAAATGTTACAAAAAACATGACACCATTTTTGGAGTAAATGGCCAACATGGCCTTTTATTAACAACTTCACAATTTACATACATCAACCGTTCCTTAACGAAACCAAAGAATTGTTGTTGGTCTTCAAAGGCACCCACAAACGATCCAAAATGCACCTGCGGACAACCCTATACACTAGGCCTCCAGCCGCAACCAACCAGCTCGGAGACAACCATACCGTCCGCAGTGCAGCACCACCACCTTCCAGCTAAACCTTGGTTAACTGGGAATATCCACCGGGCCCCCCATACCTCGGATGGGGTCCCACACCATTGTTTTCCTTCCAAGATGAGAACCGCCTCCAAAGACCAACAACCGCACCTGCCCCCGGACAAGACCCGATACCCAACCTAACAGGGAGGGCGGGAGGGAAGCTCTGGTCCTTGCACTCATCCAGCTGCAATGACGCCCCTTCCGCAGCAACCCCCACCCTACGGTGCCACAGACACCTCCTACACTCCACGTCTGCCAATCCAATTATTCCCAATCCCATTCCCCACCCCTTGGAGCTAAATTTTTTAACCCTTTCCGTTCCCAACCACTCTGGGCCTAGTCATGTATGCCCTGCGCTATTTCCATTCTTCCCTATTCGCTACGGGCATTTCTTGACTACTGCACCATAGATAGGCTTGTCCACTCCTACTTCCACCATTGCCTATCCTTACCACCCCAAACCCCCCCCCCCCCCCTTAACCAAATAAACGTTACAAAAAACATGACACCATTTTTGGAGTAAATGGCCAACATGGCCTTTTATTAACAACTTCACAATTTACATACATCAACCGTTCCTTAACGAAACCAAAGAATTGTTGTTGGTCTTCAAAGGCACCCACAAACGATCCAAAATGCACCTGCGGACAACCCTATACACTAGGCCTCCAGCCGCAACCAACCAGCTCGGAGACAACCATACCGTCCGCAGTGCAGCACCACCACCTTCCAGCTAAACCTTGGTTAACTGGGAATATCCACCGGGCCCCCCATACCTCGGATGGGGTCCCACACCATTGTTTTCCTTCCAAGATGAGAACCGCCTCCAAAGACCAACAACCGCCACAGCACGCTGGGTAAGCCCTTACCCATGCGTGCCACGCCACAAACGAACCGCCCGTAGAATGCCGTCCTGCAGCTCCAGGGACCACAAATCCGTGCCCACCGCATTCAAATGCACTCCATCACTGCGAAGGTACCGCCAAGTATCCACCTCCAACTCCACATGCCGAACCACCAATCCCCCATTACGACTAAAAAAGCGCCCCACCTCCCGGTTGACCTTAATCCTGGCCTTGTTGAGCCGCTCCACCGACCGCGCCAAGAAGTGCGGGCGACCATGTCAGACCACACCACCACCAGCCCCGGAAACTCACGCCGCAACAGAAGAAAATCCAGCTTGACATCTCTAACCAGCTCCCGCATGGACCTACCCCCCAAATCGTTGCCACCCGCGTGAATCACCAACACATCCGGTGGCCTATCCAGCCGCGCAAAACGCCGCACCTCTGGCACAACACGACTCCACAACATGCCCGGCACACCTAACCAGCGGACACAAACCTCCCGTCTATCCAACCCCAGCTGCCTGCCATTAGGCCGAACATCCGCCCGCCTGGCCCCCCAAAAAACATACGAGTGACCCAGGATCCACACCAGGCACACCGCTCCACCTGAAAGAAAAGAAACAATACCGCCAGAACAAAACAGCACAGGGACAGAACCGCAACAACCTCCCACAACCCAAACCACAGGACCGCCCACTAAGCCCGCAACAAATGCGGCCGAACGTACAGGCGAAATCTCTGGGAATCCCACCTACCTATGCGCTTCACCACATCCTCCGACAGCCCCCACCTGGCCGCCTCCGTAGCAGCCCCTATCCTAAACGAGTGCGACGCATACAAAGACGCATCCAAACCAGCAGCCGTCAAACACCGGTGAAAAACCGCCACAAACTGAAAACGCGTTAAAGGGGAGCCATCAACATGCCTGAAAAAGGACCCCCGCCCCCCAGGGCGACGGGACAAAAATTCCCGAACCGCCTGAACAGGGCACACCAGTGAACCCGGAAGAGCGAAAAAACGCACCTGCGCACCCCTGCCCAATTGATCCGTCTTAGACCGACGGACCAGAACCTCCACCCAATCTTCGGAGCACACAACCTCCTCCACCAACAACCCCCCAAGAACCGACTTGGACGGACTAACGAGCTCCCCAATGCGCAAAGCCCCAAAAAACGCCACCGCAAAGGCAGCCCGAAATAAAACCACCTCAAAATCCGAAGAACACACAGTCCGCAAATGCTCAAACAAAGACCCCAACAACTCGAACGACACCGGACGACGAGAATCCCTACAACGATGAGCCCTCCGATAACCCCGCAAAGCCTGTCGAACCCAAAAATCCTTAGTAAAATCCCTACACCCTTGCAACTTAAAGAAAAACGCCAATGCCGCTAGACGGCGATCCACTGCGGACGCCGACACCCCCCGCTCCAAACTCCGCGCCAAGAAGTACAACACCGCCACACGCACCTCCGGCCCCCAGGGATCAATAGCTACCAGCCCCAACAGCTCCAGCCATTCCCGCCAGACCGTAGAGTAAGCAGACCAAGTCGCCTCACTCACCGACCGCCGGATCCACCCCGCAACGACTCCAAGGCAATCTCCCACAGCCAGTCGGGACAAGGAACCCCGTGTTGCTCCGCCGCCGGCGCCAACTCCCGGAATTTGTCCCACTGAAAACGAGACAAAGCGTCAGCTAAGGTGTTGTCAACCCCAGGGAGATGTACCGCATGAAGAAAAACATTCAGCTGCAAGCAACGCAACACCAAGTGGCGAAGCAGGGCCACCACCGGTCGGGAAGAAGCCGAGACCCTATTGATGACCTGAACCACCCCCAAATTGTCGCAGTGAAAACGCACCTTTTGATTCCGAAAATTCTCCCCCCAAACCTCAACCGCCAAAACCATTGGAAACAATTCCAACAGCGCAAGGTTACTGAGAAAACCTGCCTCCCGCCAGGAAGCCGGCCACGAGGCCGCACTCCACCGACCCCGGAAATAGGCCCCGTATCCCGCAGAAGCCGCCGCGTCCGTGAACAGCTCCAAGTCAAAATTACTAACCGGGCCCGACATCCAAAGCGCCCGGCCGTTGAAAGAATCCAAAAAGGTGTGCCACAACTGCAAGTCCTCCCGATGCTCCCGAGTCAGCCGAATGAAATGAAAAGGGGAAGCAATACCCGCCGTCGCCGCCGCCAACCGGCGGCAGAACACCCGACCCATCGGCAGGATCCGACAAGCAAAATTAAGTTTTCCCAACAATGACTGCAAGGGCCGCAGCTGAATTTTACGCTTCCCCTGAACCGCACGAATTTCACCCTGAAGGGCCAACAGCTTCTCTTCCGGCAGCCGGCACTCCATGGCGCCAGCATCCAAAACAATGCCCAAGAAAGTCATCACCGAAGCCGGACCCTCCGTCTTGTCAGCCGCCAAAGGAATCCCGAAACGGTCAGCAACGTGCTGCAACGTAGCAAGCAAAACCGCGCACACCCCGGAAGCCGGCGGACCCACGCAAAGAAAATCATCCAAATAATGGATGACCGAATTCACCCCGGAAACATCCCGAACCACCCACTCCACGAACGAACTGAACTTCTCAAACAGCGCACAAGAGATAGAACACCCCATGGGCAAACACCTATCAACGTAAAACGCGCCCTGCCAACGGCAACCCAAAAAACGAAAACTGTCCGGATGAACCGGCAACAGCCGGAACGCCGACTCAATGTCGGACTTCGCCATGAGTGCACCGCGCCCATATCGACGAACCCAGAACACTGCCGCATCAAAGGACGTGTAAGACACCGAACACGACTCCGGATCTATAGCGTCATTCACCGACCCCCCCTTAGGGAAGGACAGGTGGTGAATTAACCGAAACGCATTTGGCTCCTTCTTAGGCACAACCCCCAAGGGAGAAACCACCAGATCCGCAAACGGCGCACAAGTAAACGGACCACCCATACGACCCAACCCCACTTCCTTCCGCAACTTAGCCGAAACCACCTCAGCATGCTGCAAGGCCGACCGTAAGTTCCGAGCTAAGGGGGGGACCAAAGTCAAAGTACAGGGGATGCGAAAACCCTCCAAAAAACCAGCCGTCAGCAGCACCGCCGCAGCCCGATCAGGATATCTATTTAAGAAAGGCTCCATCCTTTCCACCCGCACCGGCGTCGTCCCTCTTACCCGCAGGCTCTCCGGGAGGGCCTCTACCCCGCCTGAAGCAGCGCGAGAAAGGATGGGATCCACCGCACCCGGAACACTCGTGCCTAAACCTACAGGACCCTCCAAAACGACAAGTGCCCTCCTGGAACTGCCAGCAGAAACCCCTACGCTTGGCGGCCGA
The DNA here is from genome assembly GCF_062004578.1 of Staurois parvus. NCBI lineage: Eukaryota > Metazoa > Chordata > Amphibia > Anura > Ranidae > Staurois > Staurois parvus. The sequence goes on from NW_028319399.1 coordinate 72,127, forward strand.
TTGTCCCGGGGAAAACGAACCACCGGCCCCGCCCTGAAAAAACGGACCAGGAGCCCGCGGCGGCGCCATGAGCCGCATCCAAAGGCCAATGTCCTTGTGGTCCCAACGCAAAGACGGGCGAACAGCCCTCCGCTGCCTAAACTGCTCATCGTACCGAAGCCACGCAGACCCGCCGTAAACCCTGTGAGCCTCACTAATGGCGTCCAGGTAACAGAACAACGCCGAGCAATGCTCCGGAGCTTTCTCCCCAATGACACTGGCCATGATTGCGAAAGCCTGCAACCAATTCGCAAAAGTACGGGGAATAAGCCGAAAACGCCGCCGCTCCGCATCCTCCCGTCTACCGTCATCAACCCGGGACCCATCAAACGGAAAACGCTCCAAAGGCAAGAGCGTGAATATGTCCACATACTCCCCGTTCCAAATTTGTTCCCGCACGGCCGACTGCAAATGCGCACCCAAGGGGCCCTCAAAACACACATACACTTCCCCCTTCGCAGAGTCTGCCACGCCGACAGGTCCGGACACCCCCGAACCCTCCCCCAAAAACGCGGAAGGAACCGCAGAACCCATAATCCCAGACTCCGCGGAAACCACCCCAGGCCCAGAACCAAGCGGAGAAGAGACCCCCAGGCCCCGCACTACCCCGCTGTCCCGTCCCGGAACCGCGAGCCCGTCCCCACCGGCCGGCGGGAGCCACGCAGAAACAGGCCCAGGGGTCCCAACACCGCCCCGCTCCAGCCGCCGCACCAAGTCCCGCAAACCAGAAAGTACCTCCCCGAGACCCCCACCAAAACCAGACAGGGGAACGCCGCCAACGACCGCCGCCGAGGCCGCACCCACCGGGGCGGCCTGACCGCCCCCCAGCAGATCCCGCAACGCAGAAGAAAAAGAGACAGACACAGGAACAGATAACTCACCAGGCTGCCTAGGAGATGTCCCATCAGCCGCGCACTCCCGCTCCATCGATGAAGAGCGACGAGCCGTCACCCCCGCATCGGGTTCAGACAGCTCGCCCTCCGACCTCTCGTCCACCACTCGACGACCGGATGGCCTCCCAGTCCCAGGAGCCACGGGTCCCGCAGGGTTGTGCCGCTCCCGACTCTGCCTCTGGGCACCAGCCATCCCTGTCGCCAGCCCTGGGCTCCGTCCAGCAGCACTCCGCCCAGCGCTGCACGTCTTCTTCCGGCTTCTGGGAGCCCCGGCTCCCGACCGTCCAGGGGGCCCACCAGCCGCATCAGGGGACAGCCCAGCAGCCGCAGCTGACCGCCTCCCGCGCCGAGCTCCCTCCCTGACAGGCACAATGTCAGCGGAGGAGCCGGTAAAAGCACTCCCTCTCCTGCCGCCACGCCGTGCGGGCGGGGGGGAGGGACTAGCAGACGAAACCCCGCCCACCGGACTCACGACACGGCCTCCTCTCCGCGCTGGCGGGACGGAGGGCCCACTCGGCGAAGCCCCGCCCGCCGAGCGCACTCCACGGCCGCTTCTCTGTGCTGGCGGGGTGGAGGGGCCACCCGGCGAAACCTCGCCCGCCGAGCACACCACGTGTCGTCCTCCTCTCCGTGCGGGCGGGGAGGAGGGGCCACCCGACGAAACCCCGCCCGCCGAGCTCCGCCACCGAGCGCACTGCACGTCCTCCTCTCCGTGCGGGCGGGGGGGAGGGGCCACCTGGCGAAACCCCGCCCACCGGACTCACGACACGGCCTCCTCTCCGCGCTGGCGGGACGGAGGGCCCACTCGGCGAAGCCCCGCCCGCCGAGCGCACTCCACGGCCGCTTCTCTGTGCTGGCGGGGTGGAGGGGCCACCCGGCGAAACCTCGCCCGCCGAGCACACCACGTGTCGTCCTCCTCTCCGTGCGGGCGGGGAGGAGGGGCCACCCGACGAAACCCCGCCCGCCGAGCTCCGCCACCGAGCGCACTGCACGTCCTCCTCTCCGTGCGGGCGGGGGGGAGGGGCCACCTGGCGAAACCCCGCCCACCGGACTCACGACACGGCCTCCTCTCCGCGCTGGCGGGACGGAGGGCCCACTCGGCGAAGCCCCGCCCGCCGAGCGCACTCCACGGCCGCTTCTCTGTGCTGGCGGGGTGGAGGGGCCACCCGGCGAAACCTCGCCCGCCGAGCACACCACGTGTCGTCCTCCTCTCCGTGCGGGCGGGGAGGAGGGGCCACCCGACGAAACCCCGCCCGCCGAGCTCCGCCATCGCCGGGGATTCCTCCCGGCACCGCCGCTAGCAGAGGCCAGTGAGCGCCCTGCCAGCGGGGCCGGAGGGTCCCGAGGGGGGCTCCCAATGCGGCGCTGAGCTCCAGGGGGCGGGGCCGGACTAAAGCGCTCCGGAGGCCTAGACCTCCGAGCACGTGGGCGCCCCCGCCCCCCCGCTGCTGGTGACAAGACCGGGTCTCCCAACAGATCAGAGACCCGGCCCTGCAACCAGCCCATACCTCGCTCTTCCGCCGCCTCCCGAAGCTGTGCCACCAGGGCCTCCATGCCGCAGGTCAGATAGGAGGGGGAATTGCAGGACCCAGCTCAAATGAAGCTCTGGTCCTTGCACTCATCCAGCTGCAATGACGCCCCTTCCGCAGCAACCCCCACCCTACGGTGCCACAGACACCTCCTACACTCCACGTCTGCCAATCCAATTATTCCCAATCCCATTCCCCACCCCTTGGAGCTAAATTTTTTAACCCTTTCCGTTCCCAACCACTCTGGGCCTAGTCATGTATGCCCTGCGCTATTTCCATTCTTCCCTATTCGCTACGGGCATTTCTATACTCAGATTTGGGCAAGAAGAGGAGATTACTGTATAAATCTGCTTTATGGGTCAGTCCACCTAAAATGGATATTTGAATTATGGGTGGTGATTAGTAAATGGAGACCCCTCATATCTTAGGAATTCACAGTCTTCTCCATAAAATTCTTGGCTATGATAATGCACTAAAAGTGCCTCACAGTTTCTACCACTGTGCCGTGTGTTGCTGTTGGGCTTTGCTGACTGGACCCCCACCCATATCTTTGGGTTCCTTAAAGTGATATTAAAGGCAGATTAAGAAAAATAAATGTGTCATACTTACCTGCTCTGTGCATTGGTTTTGCACACAACATAAATATTAAATATTGGATGAAGCGCTCTGCTATAATAGTTAGAGATGAGCGAAGAAATGAAAAATTCGATTCGACTGATTCGGCGAATTCGTGGACAATATTCGATTTGAGTCGAATAAATTCGCTGTGAATTTAACTTAAAAAAGGGTGTTTCTAGGCTTCAGAGAGACTTAATATTAGTGCAGAACACTGTACCTTTAATTTAAATGCCCTTGGAGTCTGCTGGGGAAGAGAAATAATACTGTCTGTCAGTATGACATGCAGATGAGTGCCGTCGATCTTAGAATCACTGCACACTTCACTCCTTTGGCCAGTCACGGGGCCAAAACCAGTGTTTGGAGCCACAGTGTGGCGGTGGAGGCAGCAGCAATGGGAGGCCATACAGCAACCTATGACAAAATGGAAACCAGCAGGAGCGTGAGGAGACCTGAAAGTGGCACATGGCAGAGTGGGAGCAATGGGAGGCGGTACAGGGACCCAGGTCACACTGTGGGCCCAGCAGCAGCGTGACCAGGCGGTACGGGGGCCCATGGCCGATATGGGGCTTGGTGGCACCTATGGAAGGCCTGTAATCTGCCAGCAACCTATGACAAAATGGACAACCGCAGGAGTGTGAGGAGATTTCAAAGTGGCACATGGCAGAGTGGAAGCAATGGGAGGCCGTACAGGGACCCAGGTCACACTGTGGGACCAGCATCAGCGTGAACAGGCGGTACGGGGGCCCATGGCCGATTTGACCTCATTCATCCCATAGTCCTGCCGACTCACGAATAGCGTGGCCTCCTCAAAGGGCCTGAGCAAGCGCAGGTGTCACACATGAGCTGACAATGGCTGACATCTAAGTTACACAGGGAGTACCTTTATCCGCTTTTAACATCAGGAAATCTGTGATGGACTTTAGCTGTTCGTAAAGGCGGTCTAACATATGTAGGGTTGAATTACACCTTGTTGCAACGTCACAGCATGAGGAGTCGGTACGGGGGCCCATGGCAGATTACATGTCTGGCAGCAGCAATGGGAGGCCCGTAATCTGCCAGCACCCTATGTCAAAAAATTTAACACACCAGCAGTGTGAAGAGACCTGAAAGTGGCACATGGCAGCAGAGTGTGGCGATGGAGACAGCAGCAATGGGAGGCCGTACAGGGACCCATGAGAGACTCTGGACTTGGCAGCAGCATGAGGAGGCGGTATATAGGGGCCCATGGCAGATTAGGGGCCTGGCAGCAGCTATGTGAGGCCCGTAATCTGCCTGCACCCTATGTCAAAAAATTAAACACACCAGCAGTGTGAAGAGACCTGAAAGTGGCACATGGCAGAGTGTGGCGATGGAGACAGCAGCAATGGGAGGCCGTACAGGGACCCATGACAGACTCTAGACTTGGCAGCAGCATGAGGAGGCGGTATATAGGGGCCCATGGCAGATTAGGGGCCTGGCAGCAGCTATGTGAGGCCCGTAATCTGCCTGCACCCTATGTCAAAAAATTAAACACACCAGCAGTGTGAAGAGACCTGAAAGTGGCACATGGCAGAGTGTGGCGATGGAGACAGCAGCAATGGGAGGCCGTACAGGGACCCATGACAGACTCTAGACTTGGCAGCAGCATGAGGAGGCGGTATATAGGGGCCCATGGCAGATTAGGGGCCTGGCAGCAGCTATGTGAGGCCCGTAATCTGCCTGCACCCTATGTCAAAAAATTTAACACACCAGCAGTGTGAAGAGACCTGAAAGTGGCACATGGCAGCAGAGTGTGGCGATGGAGACAGCAGCAATGGGAGGCCGTACAGGGACCCATGAGAGACTCTAGACTTGGCAGCAGCATGAGGAGGCGGTATATAGGGGCCCATGGCAGATTAGGGGCCTGGCAGCAGCTATGTGAGGCCTGTAATCTGCCTGCACCCTATGTCAAAAAATTTAACACACCAGCAGTGTGAAGAGACCTGAAAGTGGCACATGGCAGCAGAGTGTGGCGATGGAGACAGCAGCAATGGGAGGCCGTACAGGGACCCATGAGAGACTCTGGACTTGGCAGCAGCATGAGGAGGCGGTATATAGGGGCCCATGGCAGATTAGGGGCCTGGCAGCAGCTATGTGAGGCCCGTAATCTGCCTGCACCCTATGTCAAAAAATTTAACACACCAGCAGTGTGAAGAGACCTGAAAGTGGCACATGGCAGCAGAGTGTGGCGATGGAGACAGCAGCAATGGGAGGCCGTACAGGGACCCATGAGAGACTCTAGACTTGGCAGCAGCATGAGGAGGCGGTATATAGGGGCCCATGGCAGATTAGGGGCCTGGCAGCAGCTATGTGAGGCCCGTAATCTGCCTGCACCCTATGTCAAAAAATTTAACACACCAGCAGTGTGAAGAGACCTGAAAGTGGCACATGGCAGCAGAGTGTGGCGATGGAGACAGCAGCAATGGGAGGCCGTACAGGGACCCATGAGAGACTCTAGACTTGGCAGCAGCATGAGGAGGCGGTATATAGGGGCCCATGGCAGATTAGGGGCCTGGCAGCAGCTATGTGAGGCCCGTAATCTGCCTGCACCCTATGTCAAAAAATTAAACACACCAGCAGTGTGAAGAGACCTGAAAGTGGCACATGGCAGAGTGTGGCGATGGAGACAGCAGCAATGGGAGGCCGTACAGGGACCCATGACAGACTCTAGACTTGGCAGCAGCATGAGGAGGCGGTATATAGGGGCCCATGGCAGATTAGGGGCCTGGCAGCAGCTATGTGAGGCCCGTAATCTGCCTGCACCCTATGTCAAAAAATTAAACACACCAGCAGTGTGAAGAGACCTGAAAGTGGCACATGGCAGAGTGTGGCGATGGAGACAGCAGCAATGGGAGGCCGTACAGGGACCCATGACAGACTCTAGACTTGGCAGCAGCATGAGGAGGCGGTATATAGGGGCCCATGGCAGATTAGGGGCCTGGCAGCAGCTATGTGAGGCCCGTAATCTGCCTGCACCCTATGTCAAAAAATTTAACACACCAGCAGTGTGAAGAGACCTGAAAGTGGCACATGGCAGCAGAGTGTGGCGATGGAGACAGCAGCAATGGGAGGCCGTACAGGGACCCATGAGAGACTCTAGACTTGGCAGCAGCATGAGGAGGCGGTATATAGGGGCCCATGGCAGATTAGGGGCCTGGCAGCAGCTATGTGAGGCCTGTAATCTGCCTGCACCCTATGTCAAAAAATTTAACACACCAGCAGTGTGAAGAGACCTGAAAGTGGCACATGGCAGCAGAGTGTGGCGATGGAGACAGCAGCAATGGGAGGCCGTACAGGGACCCATGAGAGACTCTGGACTTGGCAGCAGCATGAGGAGGCGGTATATAGGGGCCCATGGCAGATTAGGGGCCTGGCAGCAGCTATGTGAGGCCCGTAATCTGCCTGCACCCTATGTCAAAAAATTTAACACACCAGCAGTGTGAAGAGACCTGAAAGTGGCACATGGCAGCAGAGTGTGGCGATGGAGACAGCAGCAATGGGAGGCCGTACAGGGACCCATGAGAGACTCTAGACTTGGCAGCAGCCTGAGGAGGCGGTATATAGGGGCCCATGGCAGATTAGGGGCCTGGCAGCAGCTATGTGAGGCCCGTAATCTGCCTGCACCCTATGTCAAAAAATTTAACACACCAGCAGTGTGAAGAGACCTGAAAGTGGCACATGGCAGCAGAGTGTGGCGATGGAGACAGCAGCAATGGGAGGCCGTACAGGGACCCATGACAGACTCTAGACTTGGCAGCAGCATGAGGAGGCGGTATATAGGGGCCCATGGCAGATTAGGGGCCTGGCAGCAGCTATGTGAGGCCCGTAATCTGCCTGCACCCTATGTCAAAAAATTAAACACACCAGCAGTGTGAAGAGACCTGAAAGTGGCACATGGCAGCAGAGTGTGGCGATGGAGACAGCAGCAATGGGAGGCCGTACAGGGACCCATGACAGACTCTAGACTTGGCAGCAGCATGAGGAGGCGGTATATAGGGGCCCATGGCAGATTAGGGGCCTGGCAGCAGCTATGTGAGGCCCGTAATCTGCCTGCACCCTATGTCAAAAAATTTAACACACCAGCAGTGTGAAGAGACCTGAAAGTGGCACATGGCAGCAGAGTGTGGCGATGGAGACAGCAGCAATGGGAGGCCGTACAGGGACCCATGAGAGACTCTAGACTTGGCAGCAGCATGAGGAGGCGGTATATAGGGGCCCATGGCAGATTAGGGGCCTGGCAGCAGCTATGTGAGGCCTGTAATCTGCCTGCACCCTATGTCAAAAAATTTAACACACCAGCAGTGTGAAGAGACCTGAAAGTGGCACATGGCAGCAGAGTGTGGCGATGGAGACAGCAGCAATGGGAGGCCGTACAGGGACCCATGACAGACTCTAGACTTGGCAGCAGCATGAGGAGGCGGTATATAGGGGCCCATGGCAGATTAGGGGCCTGGCAGCAGCTATGTGAGGCCCGTAATCTGCCTGCACCCTATGTCAAAAAATTAAACACACCAGCAGTGTGAAGAGACCTGAAAGTGGCACATGGCAGCAGAGTGTGGCGATGGAGACAGCAGCAATGGGAGGCCGTACAGGGACCCATGACAGACTCTAGACTTGGCAGCAGCATGAGGAGGCGGTATATAGGGGCCCATGGCAGATTAGGGGCCTGGCAGCAGCTATGTGAGGCCCGTAATCTGCCTGCACCCTATGTCAAAAAATTAAACACACCAGCAGTGTGAAGAGACCTGAAAGTGGCACATGGCAGCAGAGTGTGGCGATGGAGACAGCAGCAATGGGAGGCCGTACAGGGACCCATGAGAGACTCTAGACTTGGCAGCAGCATGAGGAGGCGGTATATAGGGGCTCATGGCAGATTAGGGGCCTGGCAGCAGCTATGTGAGGCCTGTAATCTGCCTGCACCCTATGTCAAAAAATTTAACACACCAGCAGTGTGAAGAGACCTGAAAGTGGCACATGGCAGCAGAGTGTGGCGATGGAGACAGCAGCAATGGGAGGCCGTACAGGGACCCATGAGAGACTCTGGACTTGGCAGCAGCATGAGGAGGCGGTATATAGGGGCCCATGGCAGATTAGGGGCCTGGCAGCAGCTATGTGAGGCCCGTAATCTGCCTGCACCCTATGTCAAAAAATTTAACACACCAGCAGTGTGAAGAGACCTGAAAGTGGCACATGGCAGCAGAGTGTGGCGATGGAGACAGCAGCAATGGGAGGCCGTACAGGGACCCATGAGAGACTCTAGACTTGGCAGCAGCATGAGGAGGCGGTATATAGGGGCCCATGGCAGATTAGGGGCCTGGCAGCAGCTATGTGAGGCCCGTAATCTGCCTGCACCCTATGTCAAAAAATTTAACACACCAGCAGTGTGAAGAGACCTGAAAGTGGCACATGGCAGCAGAGTGTGGCGATGGAGACAGCAGCAATGGGAGGCCGTACAGGGACCCATGAGAGACTCTAGACTTGGCAGCAGCATGAGGAGGCGGTATATAGGGGCCCATGGCAGATTAGGGGCCTGGCAGCAGCTATGTGAGGCCCGTAATCTGCCTGCACCCTATGTCAAAAAATTAAACACACCAGCAGTGTGAAGAGACCTGAAAGTGGCACATGGCAGAGTGTGGCGATGGAGACAGCAGCAATGGGAGGCCGTACAGGGACCCATGACAGACTCTAGACTTGGCAGCAGCATGAGGAGGCGGTATATAGGGGCCCATGGCAGATTAGGGGCCTGGCAGCAGCTATGTGAGGCCCGTAATCTGCCTGCACCCTATGTCAAAAAATTAAACACACCAGCAGTGTGAAGAGACCTGAAAGTGGCACATGGCAGAGTGTGGCGATGGAGACAGCAGCAATGGGAGGCCGTACAGGGACCCATGACAGACTCTAGACTTGGCAGCAGCATGAGGAGGCGGTATATAGGGGCCCATGGCAGATTAGGGGCCTGGCAGCAGCTATGTGAGGCCCGTAATCTGCCTGCACCCTATGTCAAAAAATTTAACACACCAGCAGTGTGAAGAGACCTGAAAGTGGCACATGGCAGCAGAGTGTGGCGATGGAGACAGCAGCAATGGGAGGCCGTACAGGGACCCATGAGAGACTCTAGACTTGGCAGCAGCATGAGGAGGCGGTATATAGGGGCCCATGGCAGATTAGGGGCCTGGCAGCAGCTATGTGAGGCCCGTAATCTGCCTGCACCCTATGTCAAAAAATTTAACACACCAGCAGTGTGAAGAGACCTGAAAGTGGCACATGGCAGCAGAGTGTGGCGATGGAGACAGCAGCAATGGGAGGCCGTACAGGGACCCATGAGAGACTCTAGACTTGGCAGCAGCATGAGGAGGCGGTATATAGGGGCCCATGGCAGATTAGGGGCCTGGCAGCAGCTATGTGAGGCCCGTAATCTGCCTGCACCCTATGTCAAAAAATTTAACACACCAGCAGTGTGAAGAGACCTGAAAGTGGCACATGGCAGCAGAGTGTGGCGATGGAGACAGCAGCAATGGGAGGCCGTACAGGGACCCATGAGAGACTCTAGACTTGGCAGCAGCATGAGGAGGCGGTATATAGGGGCCCATGGCAGATTAGGGGCCTGGCAGCAGCTATGTGAGGCCCGTAATCTGCCTGCACCCTATGTCAAAAAATTTAACACACCAGCAGTGTGAAGAGACCTGAAAGTGGCACATGGCAGCAGAGTGTGGCGATGGAGACAGCAGCAATGGGAGGCCGTACAGGGACCCATGACAGACTCTAGACTTGGCAGCAGCATGAGGAGGCGGTATATAGGGGCCCATGGCAGATTAGGGGCCTGGCAGCAGCTATGTGAGGCCCGTAATCTGCCTGCACCCTATGTCAAAAAATTTAACACACCAGCAGTGTGAAGAGACCTGAAAGTGGCACATGGCAGCAGAGTGTGGCGATGGAGACAGCAGCAATGGGAGGCCGTACAGGGACCCATGAGAGACTCTGGACTTGGCAGCAGCATGAGGAGGCGGTATATAGGGGCCCATGGCAGATTAGGGGCCTGGCAGCAGCTATGTGAGGCCCGTAATCTGCCTGCACCCTATGTCAAAAAATTTAACACACCAGCAGTGTGAAGAGACCTGAAAGTGGCACATGGCAGCAGAGTGTGGCGATGGAGACAGCAGCAATGGGAGGCCGTACAGGGACCCATGAGAGACTCTGGACTTGGCAGCAGCATGAGGAGGCGGTATATAGGGGCCCATGGCAGATTAGGGGCCTGGCAGCAGCTATGTGAGGCCCGTAATCTGCCTGCACCCTATGTCAAAAAATTTAACACACCAGCAGTGTGAGGAGACCTGAAAGTGGCACATGTTTGAGGCATGATTCATGGCGGATTTAGTCAGTTGTGTCAGGAACTGGTGGTTTGAAATCCAGACTAATCCACGCCTGATTCATTTTCACAAACGTGAGTCTCTCCACACTTTGGGTGGACAGTCGTGTCCTCCGCGGAGTTACAATACCTCCTGCCGCACTAAACACGCGCTCCGATGCCACGCTACTGGCCGGGCATGACAGCCTTTCAAGGGCAAATTCAGCTAGTTGGGGCCAAAGGTCAAGTTTCGTTGCCCAGTAGTCAAGGGGATTGTCTACCTCGGTTGGCAGGGTGCTGTCCAAGTAGGCCCAAGCCTGTTGTTTGAGCTCCTGCTCCAGGTCCACCTGATGCTGCTGCTGCTGCTGCGGCTGGTTAGTAGTTTCCTCACTGCGCTGGTGAAGAAAGCTACTCATCATCGACTGCAGACTGAGGCAGCCACTGCTGGTGGAGCTGCCACTGCTCCTACCACCCCACCCCTCCCCTGCTGCCATGCCAGCGGAACGCGAGCGCACAGGGCCCACAGTGTCTGAGGATGGACGTTGGCGCACAAAGGCAGAGACCAACTGACTACATAGGTGGTTTTTATAGTACGTAATTTTGGCCTCCCTCTCAGCAGGTGTGAAAAAGGCCACCATTTTGGACCGGTAGCGAGGGTCCAACAAGGTGGACAGCCAAAAGTCATCCCTCTGTCTGATGGTTATTATTCGGCTGTCGCTACGCAAGCAACCGAGCATGCTATGGGCCATTTGTGCCAAGGAATGCGAGGGACTCCCTGCCTCCATCTCCACAGCATACTGCCACGGTGCGTCTGGGTCCTCTGTCTCCTCCTCCTCCTCCTCTACCAGATGCTCCTGCTCCTCCACTCCTGTCCGCTGAGTGGAAAAACCACCCATTTCACTCAATAATTCCTGAGCACAAATGTCCTCCTCTACCTCCTCCTCTTCTTCCTGTCCTGCCCCCACAGGGGTCATGTGGCGTTGAGATCTGTGCGCCACGTCTACCGCACCCTGACCAGCCATTGTTAACAGCATTTGTTCCAGGACGTGCAACAGAGGAATGACGTCGTTCATCCCATAGTCCTGCCGACTCACGAATAGCGTGGCCTCCTCAAAGGGCCTGAGCAAGCGGCAGGTGTCACGCATGAGCTGCCAATGGCTGACATCTAAGTTACACAGGGGAGTACCTTTATCCGCTTGTAACATCAGGAAATCGGTGATGGCCTTTCGCTGCTCGTAAAGGCGGTCTAACATGTGTAGGGTTGAATTCCACCTTGTTGCAACGTCGCAGATCAGGCGATGCTGTGGAATTCCGTTCTGCCGCTGCAGCTCAATGAGGGTGTTCTTTGCGGTGTAGGAATGGCTGAAATGCATGCACAGTTTACGTGACATTTTAAGGATGTCTTGCAGTGGGATGGTGGATTTTAGGAACCGCTTGACAACCAGATTGAACACGTGAGCCATGCATGGCGCATGGCACAACCTTCCTTGACGCAGAGCAGACACCATGTTCTTTCCGTTGTCAGTCAACATGGTTCCGATTTTTAGTTTGCGCGGAGACAGCCATCTGTCGATTTCTCTGTTCATTACACTCAGCAGTTCCTCCCCTGTGTGACTACGTTCGCCAAGGCATACCAGGTGCAGCACAGCGTGACACCGTTGCGCCCTGCACATGTGATATGCCGGTCGGGTAATGGGACTTGGCACGGGGGTGGCGGCTGAGGACACGGCGGAAAAAGAGGTGGTAGAGGCGGACATGCTTGCTGGACCAAGGACGTGCAAACGTGGAGGCAAAAGCGTCGTGACCTGTCCAAGTTGCTGGTGCGGCTGTGCCGGCACCACGTTCACCCAGTGGGCCGTAAATGACATGTACTGTCCCTGACCGTAGTTACAGCTCCACACGTCGGCGCTGCCGTGCACTTTGGCAGAGACCGACATGCTCAAAGACTGGCCCACCATCTCTTCTACATGTGAATGCAGGGCTGGCACTGCCTTTTGGGCAAAGAAATGACGGCTTGGCACTCTCCACCGCGGCGCGGCACAAGCCATCATTTCTCGGAAAGGTGCTGAGTCCACCAGTTGGAAAGGGAGGGACTGCAGCACCAGCAACTTGGACAGGAGGACGTTCAGCTTTTGCACCGTCGGGTGCGTGCTCGCAAACTGTTGTCTCTTGGATACGGATTCCAAGAAAGACTGTTGACGGAATCCGAGAAGAGGAGTAGCAGGAGAAGGAGCATCTGAACGAGCGGAAGATGCCAATGAGCGACAACTCCCCTCAGCAGAGGTGTTGGAGCCTTGACTGGCTGATAGAGGGCGATTGACGACGTCGGGTGACGGAGCAAGTAACGGAGCGGGTGATGGAGCGGGGGCTGGGGCAGGCAGAACCGCGGTTATCACGGTTTTCCCAGGCCACCGAATGGTGACGCTGCATATGCTGACGCAACGCTGTAGTCCCAACATGGGCCCCCTGGCCACGCTTGCATTTCTGGCCACATAGTCGACATACGGCTACGTTTACTTCCTCGGGCGGCTTGAGGAAAAATTGCCACACCACCGAGTAGGAAACTTTGCCCCCGCTACTCTTCACTGGCTGACTGCTACTTCCTCCGTGCGCACCGGCACCACTACTGGCCGTGGTGGTAGGCTGCAGTGGAGCTGGTGCTCTACTCCGTGGACGTTTGGCTCCACTGACACTGATGCGACCCTGCTGCTGTCTCCTGGGCAACCCACCGACTGTTTTGCTCGCTGCCAAGCTGCCACCCTCTTCTCCTGATGATGCGGAAGAAATTGCCTGATGACGACGAGGCTGCCAAGTGCGATCAACCTCCTCATCATCAAGTAGGGTCTCCGCCTCACTACTAGCCCCCTCGGCTGCGTCTGGGTCAGGAGACAGACCTGTCTCTAGACCTGCTACCGAGCCACTCTCCTCGCCAGTACTTGTTCGCTTGGCTGCTGAAAAGGCCGATGTCTCCCCCCGTTCCTGACCGCCCTCTGTTAGCTCTTCCTCACTGTACAGTGGGGCTGAGCCCACAGCATGCGATACTTCGCTTGGTGAGGGAACAGCAAAGGACAGGGGCAGGTAGAGGACACGTGATTTCAGTGGGCTTGGTCCCGGGCCATGCCAACTAACGGTTGTGTCTGACGTACCCACCGACCGTTGGCTGTAGGTGTCAGAGGTGACCTGGGAAGAGGAAGACGACCGAGCCAACCAATCAATGACGGCAGGGTTGTCGGTGGAGACACGACCGCTGGATGACACCGGGAGCACTGGCCTCTGGCTGCGAATACTGCTGCCTCGACCCCTTCCTCTGCTGCCACGTCTGCTCGCTCCTAAAACATTGCCTCCTCTGCCACTCCTCTGCATGTTGTCTGACATACTATTTAATTCAACGATTAGGTGTCCCTGAGTAACAATTCTCTGGCACTCAGTAACAATTCTGTCTGTCCCTGAGTATGAATTCTGTGGCCCTGAGTAACAATTCTGTGTCTGTGCGAGTAACAATTCTGTGTCTGTGCGAGTAACAATTCTGTGTCTGTGCAAGTAACAATTTTGTGTCTGTGCGAGTAACAATTCTCTGGCACTCAGTAACAATTCTGTCTGTCCCTGAGTAACAATTCTCTGGCACTCAGTAACAATTCTGTCTGTCCCTGAGTAACAATTCTCTGGCACTCAGTAACAATTCTGTCTGTCCCTGAGTATGAATTCTGTGGCCCTGAGTAACAATTCTGTGTCTGTGCGAGTAACAATTCTGTGTCTGTGCAAGTAACAATTTTGTGTCTGTGCGAGTAACAATTCTCTGGCACTCAGTAACAATTCTGTCTGTCCCTGAGTAACAATTCTCTGGCACTCAGTAACAATTCTGTCTGTCCCTGAGTATGAATTCTGTGGCCCTGAGTAACAATTCTGTGTCTGTGCGAGTAACAATTCTGTGTCTGTGCAAGTAACAATTTTGTGTCTGTGCGAGTAACAATTCTCTGGCACTCAGTAACAATTCTGTCTGTCCCTGAGTAACAATTCTCTGGCACTCAGTAACAATTCTGTCTGTCCCTGAGTATGAATTCTGTGGCCCTGAGTAACAATTCTGTGTCTGTGCGAGTAACAATTCTGTGTCTGTGCAAGTAACAATTTTGTGTCTGTGCGAGTAACAATTCTCTGGCACTCAGTAACAATTCTGTCTGTCCCTGAGTAACAATTCTCTGGCACTCAGTAACAATTCTGTCTGTCCCTGAGTAACAATTCTCTGGCACTCAGTAACAATTCTGTCTGTCCCTGAGTAACAATTCTCTGGCACTCAGTAACAATTCTGTGTCTGTGCGAGTAACAATTCTGTGTCTGTGCAAGTAACAATTTTGTGTCTGTGCGAGTAACAATTCTCTGGCACTCAGTAACAATTCTGTCTGTCCCTGAGTAACAATTCTCTGGCACTCAGTAACAATTCTGTCTGTCCCTGAGTAACAATTCTCTGGCACTCAGTAACAATTCTGTCTGTCCCTGAGTATGAATTCTGTGGCCCTGAGTAACAATTCTGTGTCTGTGCGAGTAACAATTCTGTGTCTGTGCAAGTAACAATTTTGTGTCTGTGCGAGTAACAATTCTCTGGCACTCAGTAACAATTCTGTCTGTCCCTGAGTAACAATTCTCTGGCACTCAGTAACAATTCTGTCTGTCCCTGAGTAACAATTCTCTGGCACTCAGTAACAATTCTGTCTGTCCCTGAGTAACAATTCTCTGGCACTCAGTAACAATTCTGTGTCTGTGCGAGTAACAATTCTGTGTCTGTGCAAGTAACAATTTTGTGTCTGTGCGAGTAACAATTCTCTGGCACTCAGTAACAATTCTGTCTGTCCCTGAGTAACAATTCTCTGGCACTCAGTAACAATTCTGTCTGTCCCTGAGTAACAATTCTCTGGCACTCAGTAACAATTCTGTCTGTCCCTGAGTATGAATTCTGTGGCCCTGAGTAACAATTCTGTGTCTGTGCGAGTAACAATTCTGTGTCTGTGCAAGTAACAATTTTGTGTCTGTGCGAGTAACAATTCTCTGGCACTCAGTAACAATTCTGTCTGTCCCTGAGTAACAATTCTCTGGCACTCAGTAACAATTCTGTCTGTCCCTGAGTAACAATTCTCTGGCACTCAGTAACAATTCTGTCTGTCCCTGAGTAACAATTCTCTGGCACTCAGTAACAATTCTGTCTGTCCCTGAGTATGAATTCTGTGGCCCTGAGTAACAATTCTGTGTCTGTGCGAGTAACAATTCTGTGTCTGTGCAAGTAACAATTTTGTGTCTGTGCGAGTAACAATTCTCTGGCACTCAGTAACAATTCTGTCTGTCCCTGAGTAACAATTCTCTGGCACTCAGTAACAATTCTGTCTGTCCCTGAGTAACAATTCTCTGGCACTCAGTAACAATTCTGTCTGTCCCTGAGTAACAATTCTCTGGCACTCAGTAACAATTCTGTGTCTGTGCGAGTAACAATTCTGTGTCTGTGCAAGTAACAATTTTGTGTCTGTGCGAGTAACAATTCTCTGGCACTCAGTAACAATTCTGTCTGTCCCTGAGTAACAATTCTCTGGCACTCAGTAACAATTCTGTCTGTCCCTGAGTAACAATTCTCTGGCACTCAGTAACAATTCTGTCTGTCCCTGAGTATGAATTCTGTGGCCCTGAGTAACAATTCTGTGTCTGTGCGAGTAACAATTCTGTGTCTGTGCAAGTAACAATTTTGTGTCTGTGCGAGTAACAATTCTCTGGCACTCAGTAACAATTCTGTCTGTCCCTGAGTAACAATTCTCTGGCACTCAGTAACAATTCTGTCTGTCCCTGAGTAACAATTCTCTGGCACTCAGTAACAATTCTGTCTGTCCCTGAGTAACAATTCTCTGGCACTCAGTAACAATTCTGTCTGTCCCTGAGTATGAATTCTGTGGCCCTGAGTAACAATTCTGTGTCTGTGCGAGTAACAATTCTGTGTCTGTGCAAGTAACAATTTTGTGTCTGTGCAAGTAACAATTCTCTGGCACTCAGTAACAATTCTGTCTGTCCCTGAGTAACAATTCTCTGGCACTCAGTAACAATTCTGTCTGTCCCTAAGTAACAATTCTCTGGCACTCAGTAACAATTCTGTCTGTCCCTGAGTATGAATTCTGTGGCCCTGAGTAACAATTCTGTGTCTGTGCGAGTAACAATTCTGTGTCTGTGCAAGTAACAATTTTGTGTCTGTGCGAGTAACAATTCTCTGGCACTCAGTAACAATTCTGTCTGTCCCTGAGTAACAATTCTCTGGCACTCAGTAACAATTCTGTCTGTCCCTGAGTAACAATTCTCTGGCACTCAGTAACAATTCTGTCTGTCCCTGAGTATGAATTCTGTGGCCCTGAGTAACAATTCTGTGTCTGTGCGAGTAACAATTCTGTGTCTGTGCAAGTAACAATTTTGTGTCTGTGCGAGTAACAATTCTCTGGCACTCAGTAACAATTCTGTCTGTCCCTGAGTAACAATTCTCTGGCACTCAGTAACAATTCTGTCTGTCCCTGAGTATGAATTCTGTGGCCCTGAGTAACAATTCTGTGTCTGTGCGAGTAACAATTCTGTGTCTGTGCAAGTAACAATTTTGTGTCTGTGCGAGTAACAATTCTCTGGCACTCAGTAACAATTCTGTCTGTCCCTGAGTAACAATTCTCTGGCACTCAGTAACAATTCTGTCTGTCCCTGAGTATGAATTCTGTGGCCCTGAGTAACAATTCTGTGTCTGTGCGAGTAACAATTCTGTGTCTGTACAAGTAACAATTTTGTGTCTGTGCGAGTAACAATTCTCTGGCACTCAGTAACAATTCTGTCTGTCCCTGAGTAACAATTCTCTGGCACTCAGTAACAATTCTGTCTGTCCCTGAGTAACAATTCTCTGGCACTCAGTAACAATTCTGTCTGTCCCTGAGTAACAATTCTGTCTGTCCCTGAGAATGAATTCTGTGGCCCTGAGTAAGAATTCTCTGGCACTCAGTAACAATTCTGTCTGTCCCTGAGTAACAATTCTCTGGCACTCAGTAACAATTCTGTCTGTCCCTGAGTAAAAATTCTGTGGCCCTAATAACGTTTCTGTGGCCCTAAGTAACAATTCTCTGGCACTGAGTGAAAATTCTGTCTGTCCCTGAGTATGAATTCTGTGGCCCTAACTAGCGTTTCTTTGTCCCTAAATAACGATTCTGTGGCCCTCATTAACAAGTCTGTGTCCCTGAGTAATGGTTCTCTGTCCCTAAGTAACTTCTCTCTGTCCCCAATTCTCGTTTCTGTGGCCCTAACTCTGTCCCTGTCCCTAGTACAGAGCGGTCTGCCTCTGTTCAATGACTGCAGGCAAATGAAGATTTCCAAAATGGCCGCTATATATACCTCGACCATTACACAGTGCTGGCTGGCTGGCTGCTGATTGGCTGATGCGATCACATGTCGTTGAGGAATGCATTATGGGGCAGCGCGCCTTGTCTGCGCGCCTTCCCCGACATCCCCGCTCCGTCGCCGCACATGTCAGCCGCCATTTTCGGAAAAATTTCGATTCGCGCGTCCGAATTAGGCTGTTTTTCGGATTCGGCACGAATCGAAATTTTTCCGATATTCGACTCGAATTCCACTTCGGATACTTCGATTCGCTCATCTCTAATAATAGTACTATACACAAAACCAAAATATTGTACAAATATATATAAAACAAAAAAAGAAAGTGACTAGTGCTTAATAAATATTATATGTGTAAACACAATAAAAATATATAATTCATATAAAACCAGTCTGCCCCCAAGTGGCTAAAAACTGGTTAAACATGTGCACACACGACTTAAATAAGGGTGACCAAGTGCTTACTTACATATATAATGTCTTAATAAATATAATAAAAAATCACAGTGAATAATCTCAAAAAGTGCCAAGTGTTAAAATGCAATCAATATACATCTAATATCATCATGTGCAAAATCATGCTATCATTCTTCTGTGAAAATTAAGATATAAATAGGTGCTTCTTCATCAAAATTGTGCTCAGACCAAGGTGTCACTCCAGTGCATCAATCCTAAATATCCAGAGTGCCTCCTCACCTCCAACATTCGACCCCTAGAGGTCACAGATCATTTATTTAAATGATGTTCCAGACCGACACCAGGATATATCTTGTCCCCACGACTCAAAATCTTATTATATAAGATGACTCAGCCATATATCCATGGACCATGGAAGATTAAGCAAAAAGAGAGATCTCCATTGCGCAATATGTAACGATTATTAAATATAAAGACCAGACGAATAACTCACATGCTCCTAGTAGTTAACAAGCGGTTCCCCCATATCCTATGGGAGTAATAGGAAATCACGTTTGGCAAAAACCGGAAGTGCGTCACCGGAAACACGTCACCGAGCTCCACCCGGAAATGACGTCAATGCGCTCCACGCGTTACACCACTGTCACGTGGCTTCTTCTGAATATGAGGGCACTCGAGCAGGCTCACTCCTGAGCTGCTGCTGTGTGTGACCATTTACACACACACAGCATGGCTTGGCTCCATTCCTGGAATGAGGGGGGGCTCAGGGAAGTGGGGGCTGCTGTACACAAGTCTGTTTTTAACTTCATGTATTCAAGATAAAAAACGTTGAGCCTTTACAACCACTTTAACCACTTGCCCTCCAGAGGATCCCCCCCCCCACTCCTGACCAGGCCCTGTTTTGCGATATGGCGCTGTGTTAATTTAACTGACAATTGTGCAGTCATGCAACGCTGCACCCAAATGAAATTTGTCCTTTTCCCACAAATAGAGCTTTCTTTCTGTGGTATTTGATCGCTTGTGCGTTTTTTATTTTTTGAAAAAAAACCAATATTTTTAACGTTTTGCTTTTAAACATGTCTCCTCTTCTTCCTTCTCCTTTTCTTCTTCCTGCTTTTTCTTCTTTTTCTTTTCTTCCTCTTTCTTCTTCTTTTTCTTTTCTTCCTCTTTCTTCTTCTTTTTCTTTTCTTCCTCTTTCTTCTTCTTTTTCTTTTCTTCCTCTTTCTTCTTCTTTTTCTTTTCCTCCTTTTCTTACTCTTTCTTCTTCTTTTTCTTTTCCTCCTTTTTTTCCTCTTTCTTCTCTTTTTCTTTTCCTCCTTTTTTTCCTCTTTCTTCTTCTTTTTCTTTTCCTCCTTCTTTTTTTCCTCTTCTTTCTTCTTTTCCTCTTCTTTCTTCTTTTCCTCTTCTTTCTTCTTTTCCTCTTCTTTTCTTTCTTCTTTTCCTCTTCTTTTCCTCTTCTTTCTTCTTTTCCTCTTTGCTTCTTTCTTCTTTTCCTCTGCTTTCTTCTTTTCTTTCTTCTTTTCATCTTCTACTTTTCTTGATTCTTTTCCTCTGCTTCTTTTCCTCTTCTTTTCTTCTTTTCCTCTTCTTTTCTTTCTTGTTTTCCTCTTCTTTTTTTTCTTCTTTTCCTCTTCTTTTTTGTCTTCTTTCCTCTTCTTTTCTGTTGTCTTTTCCTCTTCTTTTCCTCCTTCTTTTCCTCTTCTTTCTTCTTTTCTTTCTTCTTTTCCTCTTCTTTTCTGTCTTCTTTTACTCCTTATTTTCCTCTTCTTTTCCTCTTCTTTCTTCTTCTTTTCCTCTTCTTTTTTGTCTTCTTTTCCTCTTCTTTCTTCTTTTCCTCTTCTTTTCTTCTTATTTTCCTCTTCTTTCTTCTTTTCTTCTGCTTTCTTCTTTTCCGTTGCTTTCTTCTTTCCTTTCTTCTATTCCTTCTCTTTCTTCTTTTTCTCTTCTTTTCTTTCTTCTTTTCCTTTTCTTTTCTTCTTTTCCTCTTCTTTTCTTTCTTCTTTTCCTCTTCTTTTCTTTCTTCTTTTCATCTTCTTTTCCAATTATTTTTCTCTTCTTTCTTCTTTTTCTTCTCTTTCTTCTTTTCCTTCTCTTTCTTCTTTTCCTCTTCTTTTCCAATTATTTTTCTCTTCTTTCTTCTTTTTCTTCTTTTCCTTCTCTTTCCTCTTTTCCTTTTCTTTTCCTATTGTTTTCTTTCTTTTCCTTTTCTTTCTTCTTTTCTTTTTTCTTTCTTCTATTCCTTCTCTTTCTTCTTTTCCTCTTTTCTTCTTCTTTTCCTCTTCTTTCTTCTTTTCCTCTTCTTTTCTCCTTCTTTTCCTCTTCTTTCTTCTTTTCCTCTTCTTTTCTTTCTTCTTTTCCTTTTCTTTCTTCTTTTCTTTCTTCTATTCCTTCTCTTTCTTCTTTTCCTCTTTTCTTCTTCTTTTCCTCTTTTCTGTCTTCTTTTCCTCTTCTTTTCTTTCTTCTTTTCCTCTTCTTTTCCTCTTCTTTTCTTTCTTCTTTTCCTCTTCTTTTCTTTCCTCTTCTTTTCTTTTATCTTTTCCTCTTCTTTTCTTAGTCTTTTCCTCTTCTTTCTTCTTTTCCTCTTCTTTTCTTTCTTCTATTTCTTCTCTTTCTTCTTTTCCTCTTCTTTTCTTCTTTCTTTTTTTCCTTCTTCTTTTCCTCTTCTTTTCTTCTTTCTTTTCTTTTCTTCTTTTCTTTCTTCTTTTCCTCTTCTTTTCCTTCTTCTTTTCCTCTTCTTTTCCTTCTTCTATTCCTTCTCTTTCTTCTTTTCCCCTTCTTCTTTTCTTCTTTCTTTTCTTCTTTTCCTTCTCTTTCTTCATTTCCCCTTCTTCTTTTCTTCTTTCTTTACTTCTTTTCCTCTTCTTTTCTTCTTCTTTTCCTCTTCTTTCTCCTTTTTTTTCTTCTTTCTTCTTTTCCTCCTTCTTTTCTTTCTTCTTTTTCTCTTCTTTCTTCTTCTTTTCCTCCTTCTTTCTTCTTTTCTTTCTTCTTTACCTCCTTCTATTCCTTCTCTTTCTTCTTTTCCCCTTCTTCTTTTCCTCTTCTTTTCTTTCTTCTTTTCCTCTTCTTTTCTTTCTTCTTTTCCTCTTCTTTTCTTTCTTCTTTTCCTCTTCTTTCTCCTTCTTTTTTCTTCTTTCTTCTTTTCCTCCTTCTTTTCTTTCTTCTTTACCTCTTCTTTCTTCTTCTTTTCCTCTTCTTTCTTCTTCTTTTCCTTCTTTCTTCTTCTTTTCCTCTTCTTTCTTCTTCTTTTCCTCTTCTTTTCTTTCTTCTTTACCTCCTTCTATTCCTTCTCTTTCTTCTTTTCCCCTTCTTTTCTTTCTTCTTTTCCTCTTCTTTTCTTTCTTTTCCTCTTCTTTTCTTTCTTCTTTTCCTCTTCTTTTCTTTCTTCTTTTCCTCTTCTTTCTTCTTTTCTTTCTTCTTTCTTCTTTTCCTCTTCTTTTCTTGCTTCTTTTCCTCTTTTCTTTCTTCTTTTCCTTTTCTTTCTTTTTTCCTCTTCTTTCTTCTTTTCTTTTTTCTTTCTTCTTTTCCTTCTCTTTATTCTTTTCTTTCTTCTATTCCCTCTCTTTATTCTTTTCCTTTTCTTTTTTTCTTTTCCTCTTCTTCTTTTCCTCTTCTTTTCATTCTTCTTTTCCTCTTCTTTTCTTTCTTCTTTTCTTCTTCTTTCTTCTTTTCCTCTGCTTTCTTCTTTTCCTCTGCTTTCTTCTTTTCCTTCTTCTATTCCTTCTCTTTTTTCTTTGCCTCTTCTTCTTTTTCTCTTTTCTTCTTTGCCTCTTCTTCTTTTCCTCTTCTTTTTTTCTTTTCCTCTTCTTCTTTTTTTTCTTTTTTTTTCTTCATTTCCTCTTCTTTTCTGTCTTCTTTTCCTCTTCTTTTCTTTCTTCGTTTCCTCTTCTTTTCTTCCTTTTTTTCCTTTCCTTTCTTCTTTTCCTTCTCTTTATTCTTTTCTTTCTTCTATTCCTTCTCTTTATTCTTTTCCTCTTCTTTTTTTCTTTTCCTCTTCTTCTTTTCCTCTTCTTTTCATTCTTCTTTTCCTCTTCTTTTCTTCTTCTTTCTTCTTTTCCTCTGCTTTCTTCTTTTCCTTTACTTTCTTCTTTTCCTTCTTCTATTCCTTCTCTTTTTTCTTTGCCTCTTCTTCTTTTTCTCTTTTCTTCTTTGCCTCTTCTTCTTTTCCTCTTCTTTTTTTCTTTTCCTCTTCTTCTTTTTTTTCTTTTTTTTTTCTTCATTTCCTCTTCTTTTCTTTCTTCGTTTCCTCTTCTTTTCTTCCTTTTTTTCCTTTCCTTTCTTCTTTTCCTTCTCTTTCTTCTTTTCTTTCTTCTATTCCATCTCTTTTGTCTTTGCCTCTTCTTCTTTTTCTCTTCTTTGCCTCTTTTTCTTTTCCTCTTCTTTTTTTTCTTTTCCTCTTCTCCTCTTTTCCTCTCCTTTTTCTTCTTCTTTTCCTCTCTTTTTCTTCATCTTCTTTTCCTCTTCTTTTCTTTCTTCTTTTCCTCTTCTTTTCTTTCTTCTTTTCCTATTTTTTTTTCTTCTTTTCCTCTCCTTTTCTTCCTCTTTTTTTTCCTTTCTTTTTTTTCTTCTTTTCCTCTTCTTTCTTCTTCTTTTCCTCTTCTTTCTTCTTCTTTTCCTCTTCTTTCTTCTTCTTTTCCTCTTCTTTCTTCTTCTTTTCCTCTTCCTCCTTCTTTTCTTTCTTCTCTTCCTCCTTCTTTTCTTTCTTCTTTTCCTCTGCTTTCTTCTTTTCCTCTTCTTCTTTTCTTCTTTCTTTTCTTCTTTTCCTTTTCTTTTCTTTCTTCTTTTCCTCTTCTTTTCTTTGTTTTCTTCTTTTCTTTGCTTTTCTTCTTCTCTTCATTTCTTCTTCTTTCCTTCTTTCTTTTTCTTCTCCCCTTCTTTCTTTCTTTCTCTTCTCCCTTTCTTCTTTCTTTTTCTTCTCCCTTTCTTCTTTCTTTTTCTTCTCCCTTTCTTCTTTCTTTTTTCCTCCTCCTCCTCCTCCATCTCCTCCTCCTCCCATCATCTCCATCTCCTCCCATCATCTCCATCTCCTCCATTTCTATCTCCTCCATTATCCCCATCTCCTCCTCCATCATCCCCATCTTCTCTTCCTCCTCCATCTCCTCTTCCTCCATCATCTCCTCTTCCTCCATCATCTCCTCTTCCTCCATCATCTCCTTTTCCTCCATCTCTTCCTCCTCCTCCTATCTCTTCCTCCATCTCCTCCTCCTCCATCATCTCCATCTCCTCCTCCTCCATCATCTCATCCTCTTCCATCTCCATCTCCATCATCTCATCCTCTTCCATCTCCATCTCCTCCATCATCTCCTCTTCCTCCATCATCCCCATCCATCACCTCTATCTGCTCCTCCATCTCTATCTCCTCCTCCTCCTGCATCTCCCCCTCCTTCATCTTCTCCACCTCCTCCTCTATCGTCTCCTCCATCATCTCCATCTCCTCCTCCTCCATCATCTCCTCCTCTTCCATCCCCATCTCCTTCTCCATCATCCCATCTCCTTCTCCATCATCCCATCTCCTCCTCCATCATCTCCATCTGCTCTTCCTCCTCCATGTCCTCTTCCTCCATCTTCTCCTCCTCCTCCTCCATCATCTCCTTCTCCTCCTCCTCCCCCTCCTCCATCATCTCCTCCTCCTCCTCCTCCCCCTCCTCCATCATCTCCTCCCCCTCCTCCATCATCTCCTCCTCCATCATCATCCTCCTCACAGTAACAATATAACATGAAGTCAACAAAACATTTTTTTTTAACCTTTTTGTTTACTTTTTAATTTCCTAAATTTTTTTTTGTACTTGAGATCGAATCGTGACACCCACGGGTCGGCGGGGGCTTGGGCGCGCCCCCCTGCCTGCGAAAACAACGGGAGTGCGAATGACGTTTTAAAACGTGATTTTGTGCAGCGGTGCCACCCTGTCGCCGTTTTTATACAGTGGCTGGTCGGCAACCAGTTAATTTTGTAAATTTTTCTTTCTACCTTGTGATTTATGTTTTGTAAACACAGGAACCGGCTGATCTGTGATTCGTTACAGCAGATCAGCATGATGACTGATCGGTGCTGTACCAAATCAAAGCAGTGCCGGGCTGGCTGGCACACGTGTGCACCCCCTGTCCGGGTGCTTGAATGGTGTATGAAGTACGTGATCCAGTGCAGGGAGCCCACTTTGCCAACGTATTCCTACGTGAAGCGGTCTGCAAACAGTTAAGATAGGTAGAGGAATGAAATTTCCCAATAATGACACTGAAGTGTAATAACCGGAAATGGATATTCCACACTGTATAATGTGTAGCTTTGATGTAAAACATTGTTTTCCCCCATGTAGTTGTATGTTATTGTATATATTATTATTCTGACTACTTTCAGAGCGTGAGGAAAGTACTGTTGAGAACCGGCAGTTGTCAAAGCAGGGATCGGCACCGATCATCAGTGCTCAGCAGTGCCACCCACCACTTCTGCCCAGCAGTGCCGCCCACCTGTGCCAAGCAGTGCCACCCACCTGTGCCAAGCAGTGCCACCCACCAGTTCTGCCCACAAGTACCCAGCAGTGCCACCCACCTGTGCCACCAGTCAGTGCCGCCAGTCAGTTCCCAGCAGTTGCGCCAGTCAGTATCGCCTATCATCGCCGAATATCATTACCCAACTCATTAGTGCTGCCTATCAGTGCAGCTTCATCAACGCAGATCAGTGAAGGAGAAAAATGACCAGTTTGCAAAATGTTATAATAGAAACAAAGGAACTTTTTTTTTTGCTCTTTTTTTGTTTATGGCGCAAAAAGTAAAACACCCAGCAGCAAGTAAATACCACCAAAAGAAAGCTCGATTTGTGAGAAAAAAATAATAAAAATTCCATATGGGAATAATGTTGCATGATCACGCAATTGTCCTTCAAATTGCGACAGCGCTGAAAGCTGAAAATTGGCCTGGTAAGGAACGGGATATAAGTGCCCGGTAGGCAAGTGGTTAATGTCTGTGGGAGGAATATTGCCTCAAGAAGAACACATACCTAAAAATAAAACATATGGATTCCTCCATTCACATCGATCAATGTGGATGAAGAAATCTGTGCCAGAAGAAAACGGAAAAAAAATATATGCCGAAGTATAGGAGCGATCCACCCACTGACCGCCCCCGGCCCCCATATTTGGGCGTATACATTCTGTCAGAGTAAACATGTCAGTGCTGCAGCTGATTGGTCTTCCTGCAAAGCAAACAACGATTAACAATAAAACACAGTAACAATATAACATGAAGTCAACAAAACAACAATTTGTTTTTAACTTTCTTAACGTTTGTTTTCTTTTTAATTTTTTAAGTTTTTTTTTTACTTTTTTGATTAATGTTTTGTAAACACAGGAACCAGCTGATCTGTGATTCATTACAGCAGATCAGCATGATGACTGATGAGTGCTGTACCTAATCAAAGCAGTGCTGGTCTGGCGGGCACATGTGTGCACCCCCTGTCCCGGTGCTCGGATCGCATTCTAAGTACGTGGTCCAGTGCAGGGAGCCCGCTTTGCCACCGTATTCCTATGTGAAGCGGTCAGCAAGCAGTTAAGATAGGTAGATGAATGAAATTTCCCAAACAGACAGTGATTGGATATTTTCTAATAATGACACTGAAGTGTAATAACCGGAACTGGATATTCCACAATGTATAACGTGTAGCTTAGATGTTAAATAATAGTTTTCCTCATGTAGTTGTATGTTATTGTATATATTATTATTTGACTAGATAATGTGTATAATAGTTACCACTAGTTCTGGATAAATGTCTAAGTAAGTGACAATGTACCTCTAGATCAGATATAAAAAACCTTTTAAAAAGTAAGTTACGTTACCTCAGGGCAGGGGTGTCAAATTCTTTATCATAGTGGGCCCCATCCGCATTATGGATGCCCTCAAAGGGCTGACTGTCTCTGTAAGACTAGACATCCAGGGCACCCCCCCCCCCCTTACATCAGATATCATGAGCCTCCCCCCACCATCAGAGGTCAAGGTTCCCCCTACCCTCCCTTACATCACAGTGCACCCCCCCTTATTTTCTTATTTTGTGCTGCTGCTGGGAAAAAGTGGAGGGCAAGTGTGCTGGGAAGTAGAAAGTTCAGGATCTGGAGGGGGACCAGAGGAGGGCTGGAGTCAGCTGCCAGAATCTGCTGAATCCTGAGACCAGGGGAGGCAGCGATGAGGGGGTGCTGCGGCTGCACAGAGAGGCACAGGATCTGTAGGAGGAGTCCTGTCCTCTGTGCTGCCAACTGCTGGGACTTGGATATGGCCCGTGGGCCTTGTGTTTGACACATGTTCCTTAGGGTATGTTAAAATATCTGTAAAGTTACATGACCGCATGTATCGTTAATATGAAGTTACTGGACAAAGAATCAAGCTAGGCCCATTACAGTGACTGTAGCTCCTTGAAAAACGGGAGATTTTGAAAGGTGTAATAAACAGCCCAGTAAATGGAGAATGTTGTATAGCACATTAACCACTTACCCTCTGGAAGATTTACCCCCCTTCATGACCAGAACATTTTCTTGCTATATGGCGCTGCACTACTTTAAGTGACAATTGCACTTTCATGCAACGCTGTACATAAATACAATTTATGTAATTCTTTACATGCAAATAGAGATTTCTTTTGGTGATATTTGATCACTATTGGGTTATTAATTTCCCGCACTATAAATGGAAAAAAAAACAATATTTTTTACTTTACATATCCCATAAAAAAAAAGTAACAAAAATAAAATTTCTTCATCAATTCAGGCCAAAATGTACTCTGTTACATGTCTTTGGTAAACAAAATCCCAGTAAGTGTATATTAATTGGTGTGCGTGAAAATGATATCATCTACTAATAGCAGTATGTATACAGGAATATTTTTCTCTCTAGTAATGCCAGCGATCAGCGACTTATAACAGGACTGTGATAGATGTGTTTGTAAAGTCTCTAGGTTAGAGTGGGTCGTGAGGGAACTAACCGGTATGTAAATGGCTCTTTAGTGTCTAAGTGAGGACGGTGAAGGTTAAAAATCTTTAAAATATTTACATGGCAAAGCATCTAAGAGAGAGTTGGTGAAGGTATATAGCAGGGATCGCTAAACTCTCTAAATAAAGGGCCAATTTATTGTTCTTCAGACTATAGAGGGGCCGAACTGTGGCCAGTGAGAGGAGGAAATGTTCTGGCATCAGTGAGAGTGAACAATGCCTTATTTTTGGTATTAGAGAAATAGTGCCCCATCATTGGTGTCAGTGGGAGGAATAGTGCCCCATTGTTGTCTGTGGGAGGAATAGTGCCCCATTGTTGTCAGTGGAAGGAATAGTGCCCATCATTGGTATCAGTGAGAGGAATAATGCCCCATCATTGGTCTCAGTGGGAGGAGTAGTGCCACATCATTGGTGTCAATTGGATAAATCGTGCCCCATCGTTTGTGTCAGTGGGGAGGAATAGTGCCCCATCATTGGTGTCAGCGGGGAGGAATAGTGCCCATCCTTGGTATCAGTGGGGGGAATAGTGCCCCATCATTGGTATCAGTGGGAGGAATAATGCCCCATCACTGGTATCAGTGGAAGGAATAGTGCCCATCCTTGGTATCAGTGGGAGGAATAGTGCCCATCCTTGGTATCAGTGGGAGGAATAGTGCCCCACCACTGGTATCAGTGGGAGGAATAGTGCCCCATCACTGGTATCAGTGGGAGGAATAGTGCCCCATCACTGGTATCAGTGGGAGGAATAGTGCCCCATCATTGGTATCAGTGGGAGGAATAGTGCCCCATCATTGGTATCAGTGGGAGGAATAGTGCCCCATCATTGGTATCATTTGGAGGAATGGTGCCCCATCACTGGTACCAATGATGGGTCACTATTCCTCCTACTGATACCAGTGATGGAGCACTATTCCTGCAACTGATATCGATGGTGGGGCACTATTCCTCCCATTAACAACAACGACGGGGAACTATTTCTCCCACTGACACCAACAATAGTGCATTATTCCTCCAACTAATACCAATGATGGAGCACTACTCCTTCCATTGACAACAATGATGGGGCACTATTCCTCCCCAAGATACCAATGATGGGGCATTATTCCTTCCACTGACACCAGTGATGGGGCACTATTCCTTCCACTGACACCAGTGATGGGGCACTATTCCTTCCACTGACACCAGTGATGGGGCACTATTCCTGCCACTGATACTAATGATGGGGCACTATTCCTCCCACTGATACCAATGATGGGGCACTATTCCTCCTACTGATATCAGTGGGAGGAATAGTGCCCCATCACTGGTATCAGTGGGAGGAATAGTGCCCCATCACTGGTATCAGTGGGAGGAATAGTGCCCCATCACTGGTGTCAGTGGAAGGAATAGTGCCCCATCACTGGTGTCAGTGGAAGGAATAATGCCCCATCATTGGTATCTTGGGGAGGAATAGTGCCCCATCATTGTTGTCAATGGAAGGAGTAGTGCTCCATCATTGGTATTAGTTGGAGGAATAATGCACTATCGTTGGTGTCAGTGGGAGAAATAGTTCCCCGTCGTTGGTGTTAGTGGGAGGAATAGTGCCCCACCATCGATGTCAGTTGCAGGAATAGTGCTCCATCACTGGTTTCAGTGAGAGGAATTATGTCCCATTAATTTCAGTGGGAAGAATATTGCCCCAAGGGCCAGAAGAAAGAAACAAATTCCTTAAAAAATAAAATTCTTCCATTCACATTGCTCATCAATAGTGACAATGGGATAAATAGTGCCCCATCTTTGGAGTTAGTGGGAGGAATATTGTCCCATCGTGGGTGTCAGTGGGGAGGAATAGTGTCCCATCGTTGGTGTCAGTGGGGAGGAATAGTGTCTCCTCGTTGGTGTCAGTGGGGAGGAATAGTGTCCCATCGTTGGTGTCAGTGGGGAGGAATAGTGTCCCATCGTTGGTGTCAGTAGAGAGGAATAGTGTCCCATCGTTGGTGTCAGTAGGGAGGAATAGTGCCCCATTGCTGGTGTCAGTGGGAGGAATAGTGCCCAATCACTGGTGTCAGCGGGGAGGAATACTGCCCTATCGTTGGTGTCCATGGGAGGACTAGTGCCCCATCGTTGGTGTCTGTGGGAGAAATAGTGCCCCATCCTTGGTATCAGTGGGAGGAATAGTGCCCCATCATTGGTATCAGTGGGATAAATAGTTCCCCATCGTTTGGTGTTAGTGGGAGGAATAGAGTCCCATCATTGGTGTCATTGGGGAGGAATAGTATCCCATCGTTGGAGTTAGTGGAAGGAATAGTGCCCCATTGCTGGCGTCAGTGGGGAGGAATAGTGCCCCATCATTGGTTTTAGTGGGAGGAATAGTGCCCCATTGCTGGCGTCAGTGGGGAGGAATAGTGCCCCATCATTGGTTTTAGTGGGAGGAATAGTGCCCCATCATTGGTTTTAGTGGGAGGAATAGTGCCCCATCATTGGTGTCAATGGCAGGAGTAGTGCCCCATCATTGGAATCAGTGGGAGGAATATTGCACCATCATTGGTGTCAGTGGGAGAAATAGTTCCCCATCGTTGGTGTCAGTGGGAGGAATAGAGCCCCATTGTTGGTGTCAGTGGGAGGAATAGAGCCCCATTGTTGGTGTCAGTGGGAGGAATAGTGCCCCATTGTTGGTGTCAGTGGGAGGAATAGTGCCCCATCAATGGTATCAGTGGGAGGAATCGTGCCCCATTATTGGTGTCAATGGAAGGAGTAGTGTCCCATCATTGGTATCAGTGGGAGGAATAGTGCCCCATCATTGGTGTTAGTGGGAGGAATAGTGCCCCAACATTGGTGCCAGTTGCAAGAATTTTACTCCATCACTGGTTTCAGTAAGAGGAATTATGTCCCATTATTAATGTCAGTGGGAAGAATATTGCCCCAAGGGCCAGAAAGAAGATACAAATTCCTTAAAAAAAAAAATTCCTCCATTCACATCGCTCATCAATAGTGACAGTGGGATAAATAGTGCCCCATTGTTGGTATCAGTGGGGAGGAATAGTGCCCCATTGTTGGTGTCAGTGGGGAAGAATAGTGCCCTATTGCTGGTGTCAGTGGGAGGAGTAGTGCACCACCATTGGTGTCAGTGGGAGAAATTGTTCCTCATCGTTGGTGTCAGTGGGGAGGAATAGTGCCCCATCATTGGTGTCAGTGGGAGTAGTAGTGCCCCATCGTTGGTGTTAGTGGGAGGAATAGTTCCCCATCATTGGTGTCAGCTGCAGGAATAGTGCCCCACCGTTGGTGTCAGTTGCAGGAATAGTGCTCCATCACTGGTTTCAGTGAGAGGAATTATGTCCCATTATTAATGTCAGTGAGAAGAATATTGCCCCGAGGGCCAGAAAAAAGAAACAAATTCCTTAAAAAAAAATAAATCCATTCACATCACTCATCAATAGTGACAGTGGGATAAATAGTGCCCCATCTTTGGAGTTATTGGGAGGTATATTGCCCAATCAGTGGTTTCAGTGGGGAGGAATAGTATCCCATCGTTTGAGTTAGTGGAAGGAATAGTGCCCCATTGCTGGTGTCAGTGGGAGGAATAGGCCCCATCATTGGTGTCAGCGAGGAGGACTAGTGTCCCATCGTTGGTGTCAGTGGGAGGAATAGTGCCCCATCATTGGTGTCAGTGGGAGGAATAGTGCCCCATCATTGGTGTCAGTGGGAGGAATAATGCCCCATCATTGGTGTCAGTGGGAGGAATAGTGCCCCATCATTGTTGTCAATGGGAGGAGTAGTGCCCCATCATTGGTGTCAGTGGGAGGAGTAGTGCCCTATCTTTGGTATCAGTGGGAAGAAATGTGCACCATCATTGGTGTCAGTGGGAGGAATAGTGCGCCATCGTTGGTGTCAGTGGGAGGAATAGAGCCCCATCGTTGGTGTCAATGGGAGGAGCTGCTCCATGGCCGGAGGTGGGGGGTGCTCAGAGGCCCGGGCACGCTGCTCCATGGCCGGAGGTGGGGGGTGCTCAGGGGCCCGGGCACGCTCTCCTGGTGAATGGCTGCGGTGGGTGGAGGCCTCCTCCCCTCTCCGATGATGTTGGACTCTGGACCTCGTCCGATGGGCGATCGGAGACCCTCCATCCTCCTGATGTGAAGACCTTCCACGGGATGGGCGTCGTGAAGGTCGTGGCATCCTGATGGCTCTGGATGACCTTAAAGTGGCTAAAAATCTAAAAATTTCCCATTAATAGAATAAAAAATAACCTGATAATGATATCAGCAATAGAAATGAATCGAAATGCTAAGAATCGCAGTCAGTGGCAGGAGACTCTCTCTGCTGATGCGTATCGCTAGGCATGCAGACAGCAAGAGAGGTCAGAGGAAGTGAGGTCACAGGAAGTGAGGTCAGTGGCAGCCTGGAGGCGGAGCTAAACACTGCCAATCACAGCCTGAGGCGGAGCTAATCACTGCCTATCATAGCCTGGAGGTGGAGCTAATCACTGCCAATCACAGCCTGGAGTTGGAGCTATTCGCTCTGCCTGCCTATCACAGCCTTCCACCTCACTTTTCAGGCCTACATATTTTGAGTGACAACCAAAATAAATCTGATATCGTTTTATTGATTTTCCCATAGAATTAATCAGTGTTGTGGTGACTTTAGTGGGTTTTTCTAAATTCCGCCACTAGATTTTACTGTGCCTGTATGTGTTCCATGGCGGTAATACTGCTCCCCGCCAGAGATGTCTCCCTTCCTTCATAAACATCGCTTTCCTTTCCTTCGGCGGCCATCTTCTGATGTCACAGAGAGGAATCGGAGCCGGAGGAAGGATGGAGCAGAGACAGACGGGAGCTGAGAGAAACGGGGTCCGGGGGGGGCAAGATGGCGACCGGGGGAGCCCAACTGAGGAGAAGGCCGGGGGTGGAGAGGAGGAAGAGGCTGAGTGAGTGCTGGATGATGTGGGGGGGGGGAATTTTATCGAGAGACTAATAAATGATGGGGGGGGCATACCTGGAGCTCCACCTTCGCCTGTCACCCCCCATACCTCAAGTGCCCCCCCTCTCAGCGTCACCTCAAGTGCCCCCCCGTGTTACCACAACTGCCCCCATCCCCCCCAGTGTTTCTGCCTCCCCCAGTATTACTACTACTGCCCCTACCCTCACCCCAGTCTTTCCCATGTTACCACAACTGCCCCCCCCCAGAGTTACTACATCTGCCCCACCCCACCCAGTTTTTCTGCCCCCCCAGAGTTACTACATCTGCCCCATCCCCCCCAGTTTTTCTGCCCCCCCCCAGAGTTACTACATCTGCCTCATCCCCCCCAGTTTTTCTGCCCCCCTCATGTTACCACAACTTCCCCCCAGTGTTACTGCCCCCCCAGTGTTACCACAACTGCCCCCCAGTGTTTCTGCCCCCCCCCAGTGTTACCACAACTACCCAAATATTTCTGCCCCCCAGTGTTTCTGTCCCCCCATGTTACCACAACTGCCCCCATCCCCCCCAGTATTACTACTACTGCCCCCACCCCCACCCTCACCCCCGTCCTTCCCCCCATGTTACCACAACTGCCCCCCCAGAGTTACTACATCTGCCCCCCCCAGTTTTTCTGCCCCCCCCCCAGTGTTACCACAACTGCCCCCATCCTCCACCCCAGTGTTATTTCCTCCACCACAGTGTTTCTGCCCCCCCCAGTGTTACTTCAGCTGCCCCCACCCTCCCCCCAGTATTTCTGCCCCCCATGTTTCCACAACTGCTCCCTTCCCCCCCAGTGTTCCTGCCCTCCACCCCAGTGTTTTTCCCCCCTCCCCATGTTACAACTGCCCCCCCCAGTGTTTCTGCCCCCCCCAGTGTTACCACAACTGCCCCATCTCCCCCAAATATTTCTGCCCCCCCAGTGTTTCTGTCCCCCCGTCTTACCACAACTGCCCCCACCCCCCCAGTGTTTCTGCCCCCCCATGTTACAACTTCTTCCCCAGTGTTTCTGCCCCCCATCCCCAGTGTTACCACAACTGCCCAATTCTCCCCCAAATATTTCTGCCCCCCCCAGTGTTTCTGTCCCCCCCGTCTTACCACAACTGCCTCCACCCCCCCCCAGTGTTTCCCCCCCCCCCAAGTTATCACAACTGCCTCCATCCCCCCCCCCCCAGTGTTTCTGCCCCCCCGTGTTACCACAACTGCCCCATCTCCCCCAAATATTTCTGCCCCCCCCACTGTTTCTGTCCCCCCGTCTTACCACAACTGCCCCCACCCCCCCCCCCAGTGTTTCTGACCTCCACTCCAGTTTTTCTGCCACCCCTCCAGTGTTACCACAACTGCCCATATCTCCCCCAAATATTTCTGCCCCCTCCAGTGTTTCTGTCCCCCCGTCTTACCACAACTGCCTCCACCCCCCCCCAGTGTTTCTGCCCCCCCATGTTACAACTTCTTCCCCAGTGTTTCTGCCCCCCATCCCCAGTGTTACTGCAACTGCCCCCATCTCTGCCTGTGTTTCTGCCCTCCACCCCAGTGTTTCTGCCCCCCCCCCAGTTTTTCTACCCCCCAGTGTTAATACAACTGCCCCCACCCTCCCACCGAGTCTTTCTGCCCGCCTCCTGTTACAACTTCCCCCATGCCCCCCAGTGTTTCTGTCCCCCCCCCCCCCCAGTGTTACCACAACTGCCCCCATTTCATCAAGTCTTTCTTCCCTCCCACCAGTGTTTCTGCCCCTCCCCGTATTTCCACAACTCACTCCCCCCCGTGTTTCTGTCTCCCAGTGTTACTACAACTGCATCCACCCCCCCCACCACAACTGCCCACATCCCCCCCCAGTGTTTCTGCCCCCCCATGTTACAACTTCTTCCCCAGTGTTTCTGCCCCCCATCCCCAGTGTTACCACAACTGCCCCCATCCCCCCCAGTGTTTCTACCCCCCATGTTACCACAACTTCCCCCCCAGTGTTTCTGCCCCCCCAGTGTTACCACAACTGCCCCCATCTCCCCTCAGTGTTTCTGCCCCCCCCCCAGTGTTACCGCAACTGCCCCCATCTCTGCCTGTGTTTCTGCCCTCCACCCCAGTGTTTCTGCCCCCCCAGTGTTACCACAACTGCCCCCATCTCCCCTCAGTGTTTCTGCCCCCCCCCCAGTGTTACCGCAACTGCCCCCATCTCTGCCTGTGTTTCTGCCCTCCACCCCAGTGTTTCTGCCCCCCCCCCCCCAGTTTTTCTACCCCAAAGTGTCAATACAACTGCCCCCACCCTCCCACCGAGTCTTTCTGCCCCCCTCCTGTTACAAATTCCCCCATGCCCCCCCAGTGTTTCTGTCCCCCCCAGTGTTGCCACAGCTGCCCACATCCCCCCAGTGTTTCTGCCCTCCACCCCAGTCTTTCTGCCTCCCGTGTTACCACAACTTCCCACATGCCCCCCCCAGTGTTTCTGCCCCCCCAGTTTTACAACTGCCCCCATCCCCCCAGTGTTTCTGCCTTCCACCCCAGTGTTTCTGCCCCCCCCCGTGTTAGCACAACTGCCCACATCCAGCTGTGTTTCTTCCCTCCACCCCAGTGTTCCTCCCCCCGTGTTACCACAACTCCACCCCCAGTGGTACTAAAATTGCCCCCACCCTCCTCCTAGTATTTCTGCCCCACTCATGTTACCACAACTGACCCATCCCACCCAGTGTTTCTGCCCCCCAGTGTTACCACAACTGCCCCCATCTCCCCTCAGTGTTTCTGCCCCCCCCCCAGTGTTACCGCAACTGCCCCCATCTCTGCCTGTGTTTCTGCCCTCCACCCCAGTGTTTCTGCCCCCCCCCCCCAGTTTTTCTACCCCAAAGTGTCAATACAACTGCCCCCACCCTCCCACCGAGTCTTTCTGCCCCCCTCCTGTTACAAATTCCCCCATGCCCCCCCAGTGTTTCTGATCCCCCCCAGTGTTGCCACAGCTGCCCACATCCCCCCAGTGTTTCTGCCCTCCAACCCAGTCTTTCTGCCTCCCGTGTTACCACAACTTCCCACATGCCCCCCCCAGTGTTTCTGCCCCCCCAGTTTTACAACTGCCCCCATCCCCCCAGTGTTTCTGCCTTCCACCCCAGTGTTTCTGCCCCCCCCGTGTTACCACAACTGCCCACATCCAGCTGTGTTTCTTCCCTCCACCCCAGTGTTCCTCCCCCCGTGTTACCACAACTCCACCCCCAGTGGTACTAAAATTGCCCCCACCCTCCTCCTAGTATTTCTGCCCCACTCATGTTACCACAACTGACCCATCCCACCCAGTGTTTCTGCCCCCCAGTGCTACCACAACTGCCTCCATCCCCCCAGTGTTTCTGCCCTCACCCCAGTGTTTTCCCCCCTACCCATGTTACAACTGCCCCCCCCCCAGTGTTTATGCCCCCTCAGTGTTACCACAACTGCCCCCCCAGTGTTTCTGATATCAGTGGGAGAAATAGTGCCCCATCACTGGTATCAGTGGGAGGAATAGTGCCCCATCGTTGGTGTCAGTGGGGAGGAATAGTGCCCCATCGTTGGTGTCAGTGGGGAGGAATAGTATCCCATCGTTGCAGTTAGTGGAAGGAATAGTGCCCCATCATTGGTGTCAGTGGGATAAATAGTTCGTTGGTGTCAGTGGGGAGGAATAGTGCCTCAGTGTTGGTGTCAGTTGCAGGAATAGTGCTCCATCACTGGTTTCAGTGAGAGGAATTATGTCCCATTATTAATGTCAGTGAGAAGAATATTGCCCCGAGGGCCAGAAAAAAGAAACAAATTCCTTAAAAAAAAAAAAACCCTCCATTCACATCGCTCATCAATAGTGACAGTGGGATAAATGGTGCCCCATCTTTGGAGTTAGTGGGAGGAATATTGCCCCATCGTTGGTGTCAGAGGGGAGGAATAGTGCCCCATCGTTGGTGTCAGAGGGGGGGAATAGTGCCCCATCGTTGGTGTCAGTGGGGGGGAATAGCGCCCCATCGTTGGTGCCAGTGGGGGGGAACAGCGCCCCATCGTTGGTGCCAGTGGGGGGGAACAGCGCCCCATCGTTGGTGCCAGTGGGGGGGAACAGCGCCCCATCGTTGGTGCCAGTGGGGGGGAACAGCGCCCCATCGTTGGTGCCAGTGGGGGGGAACAGCGCCCCATCGTTGGTGCCAGTGGGGGGGAACAGCGCCCCATCGTTGGTGCCAGTGGGGGGGAACAGCGCCCCATCGTTGGTGCCAGTGGGGGGGAACAGCGCCCCATCGTTGGTGTCAGTGGGGGGGAACAGCGCCCCATCGTTGGTGTCAGTGGGGGGGAACAGCGCCCCATCGTTGGTGTCAGTGGGGGGGAACAGCGCCCCATCGTTGGTGTCAGTGGGGGGGAACAGCGCCCCATCGTTGGTGTCAGTGGGGGGGAACAGCGCCCCATCGTTGGTGTCAGTGGGGGGGAACAGCGCCCCATCGTTGGTGTCAGTGGGGGGGAACAGCGCCCCATCGTTGGTGTCAGTGGGGGGGAACAGCGCCCCATCGTTGGTGTCAGTGGGGGGGAACAGCGCCCCATCGTTGGTGTCAGTGGGGGGGAACAGCGCCCCATCGTTGGTGTCAGTGGGGGGGAACAGCGCCCCATCGTTGGTGTCAGTGGGGGGGAACAGCGCCCCATCGTTGGTGTCAGTGGGGGGGAACAGCGCCCCATCGTTGGTGTCAGTGGGGGGGAACAGCGCCCCATCGTTGGTGTCAGTGGGGGGGAACAGCGCCCCATCGTTGGTGTCAGTGGGGGGGAACAGCGCCCCATCGTTGGTGTCAGTGGGGGGGAACAGCGCCCCATCGTTGGTGTCAGTGGGGGGGAACAGCGCCCCATCGTTGGTGTCAGTGGGGGGGAACAGCGCCCCATCGTTGGTGTCAGTGGGGGGGAACAGCGCCCCATCGTTGGTGTCAGTGGGGGGGAACAGCGCCCCATCGTTGGTGTCAGTGGGGGGGAACAGCGCCCCATCGTTGGTGTCAGTGGGGGGGAACAGCGCCCCATCGTTGGTGTCAGTGGGGGGGAACAGCGCCCCATCGTTGGTGTCAGTGGGGGGGAACAGCGCCCCATCGTTGGTGTCAGTGGGGGGGAACAGCGCCCCATCGTTGGTGTCAGTGGGGGGGAACAGCGCCCCATCGTTGGTGTCAGTGGGGGGGAACAGCGCCCCATCGTTGGTGTCAGTGGGGGGGAACAGCGCCCCATCGTTGGTGTCAGTGGGGGGGAACAGCGCCCCATCGTTGGTGTCAGTGGGGAGGAATAGTGCCCCATCGTTGGTGTCAGTGGGGAGGAATAGTGCCCCATCGTTGGTGTCAGTGGGGAGGAATAGTGCCCCATCGTTGGTGTCAGTGGGGAGGAATAGTGCCCCATCGTTGGTGTCAGTGGGGAGGAATAGTGCCCCATCGTTGGTGTCAGTGGGGAGGAATAGTGCCCCATCGTTGGTGTCAGTGGGGAGGAATAGTGCCCCATCGTTGGTGTCAGTGGGGAGGAATAGTGCCCCATCGTTGGTGTCAGTGGGGAGGAATAGTGCCCCATCGTTGGTGTCAGTGGGGAGGAATAGTGCCCCATCGTTGGTGTCAGTGGGGAGGAATAGTGCCCCATCGTTGGTGTCAGTGGGGAGGAATAGTGCCCCATCGTTGGTGTCAGTGGGGAGGAATAGTGCCCCATCGTTGGTGTCAGTGGGGAGGAATAGTGCTCCATCGTTGGTGTCAGTGGGGAGGAATAGTGCCCCATCGTTGGTGTGAGTGGGGAGGAATAGTGCCCCATCGTTGGTGCCAGTGGGGAGAAATAGTGCCCCATCGGTGCCAGTGGGGAGGAATAGTGCCCCATTGTTGGTGTCAATGGGGGGGAATATTGCCCCACCGTTGGTGTCTGTGGGAGGAATAGTGCCCCATCGTTGGTGTCAGTGGGGAGGAATAGTGCCC
>NW_028319400.1:2500-37500 GCF_062004578.1 Staurois parvus
TTTGTGTTGATGGATCCTGGAATGTATTTATCTGATTTATGGGCTTTTATATAGACTTTCGTTGTATTTGGCGATTGCAGTAGATTGCTATTGTGACTCCAGTCGCTGACTTACCATACGCTGGTCTGGCCTGGCACACTGCAAGCAGCGCTGTTTTGAGAGACAAAAGGGAAGAGTTTAATTAGTTCTGTATAGAGTTATAATTGTAGTTCTTCGCTTTAAGCATTATTCAACCCAAAACCAAAAATTTTATATATTGCAGCTCACCAATCATTAGATGTGGTGGCTGCATTAGTTTTCCTTTTTAATCTTTTTCTCTCTGTTTGGTGATCTAGCCAGTAACACACCTCAGGGGAGATTTGCTAAAATCTAGTGTGATCTCTGACCCGCTGTATCCAGCAGACACAGCGCAACCCAGATCAACCTACCAGCCAGCTTTGCGCAACCCTGGTACCATGTGATTGCTGTGACCAATCACAACAATCCCATGTCAGTTGCAAACAAACAATGGATTGTCATTCACAGCCATTGTGATCTCTGTGATTGGTCACAGTAATCACATA
Source organism: Staurois parvus (assembly GCF_062004578.1). Taxonomy (NCBI): domain Eukaryota; kingdom Metazoa; phylum Chordata; class Amphibia; order Anura; family Ranidae; genus Staurois; species Staurois parvus. The sequence continues at coordinate 3,064 of NW_028319400.1, forward strand.
GTACAGCACCAGTCACAGCGGGCCTGCTGTACCATGTGATAGCTGGGACCAATCACAGCTATCACATTAGTACAGAATGGCACATAAATGGATGTTACTCACAAAGTAAAAATGATTGCTTATACATTGATGATCATAAAAAAAAAATCCTGATCACTTCCCCAGAATGGCATGGCGTCAGTATGGTGATGCTGTATTGCTCTGGTCACATTATGTGAAAAAAAAATCTTAAAAAAGAAAATACAATTGAAAAAATGGGAAAAAAATTGGGAAAAAATACAGTATATATACACTGATATATATACAGTAAATATAGTCATTAGTCAGTATCCTCGATCACCACACTAGTCATATAGTGACACTGTACTGTAACAGTATCTAAGAGAAAAAAGTGTTAAAAAAGAAAATACAATTGAAAAAATGTAAAACAAAAATAGAGTATATACACTGATATATATATATGTCACTAGTCAGTGTCCTCGATCACCACACTAGTCGTATAGTGACACTGTACTGTAACAGTTTCTAAAAAAAAAAAGTGTTAAAAAAGAAAATACAATTGAAAAAGTTTAAAAAAATTTGGGGGAAAATACAGTATATATACACTGAGATATATATATATATTTCTAAGAAAAGAAATTTTATGTCTTTATTTTCCAGAGAATTTAGACAAAAATTACGACTTGAAAAACTTTTACCTGAAATTAAGCAATGAGTATTCATTTAGGTGCTCAACCCAGAGAAGAGAGAAGCAAGCTATAATAAAACTATTTTTTAAAGGTATTATAAACAATTGAACCCTTGAGGAGGGGGTTGGGGTCACCCCACTGCTAGGGCAGCTTTTGATTTTACCCGGACGTCGCCATCAAGTACTTCTTTAACTCACCCAAAGTAACAGCGAGAAGCATGGTGGTGGTTCTCATCCTTCTGAGTTTCGGTAGCTAAAATAAAATAAAAGTAAAAAAATTAAATCTGACCCTGGAAACAGGTGCAAGTTGTTGTTTGATAAATGGTGCCTTTTGCTGGAATTATCTCCTTCTCTCTGTCTCTGTCATTGAGTGTTGTTATTTTGTGTGTGTGTATATATATATATACCTTAGATTGTACGCCCCTTGAGGGTCAGGGACCGATGTGAATGTACAATATGTATGTAAAGCACTGTGTAAATTGATGGCATGATAGAAGTACTTGCAATAATAAATAATAATTAAAAAAAACTATTATTTATATATATATATATATATATATATATATATATATAAATATTGTATGTATCATATAATATGACAACTCCCTACTTGTCATAAAGCAGACATATATATATATATATATATACCACCTGCCTGGAGTTTGTATGTTCTCCCTGTGCCTGTGTGGGTTTCCTCCGGGTACTCCAGTTTCCTCCTTTGTACCTTTATATATCCAATCTAATGGAACACCCCCCCCCCCCCCACACCATTCTGTAGTTTATTGTCTTTGTTGTGTGTCAATCGCTGGCATTATTATCATGTATAGTTCTGTGTTATAATTATCTGCATTTATGTAGTAAAATGAACAAAGTTATAATTAAATTGTTGTTCTTCTTTTGAATATCTAGCTAAAGATACTTCAATAATTCTGTGATATCTTTGTGGATCCATCTACAGGACCAATAGGGATCTATAGTATCCTAATAATAAGGAGAGATCCTGGGCTCCAAAGAGGATTACTATAGAAATGTTGAAGGTGTATCCCTCCCAGGGGCGGACTGACAACTCATGGGGCCCCCCAGGCAATAGGGGATCATGGGGCCCCTGTGTCCTTGCCCAAACTCAAAAAAGCCTATGAAAAGGTACCAGGGGCATCTCATGGGGCCCCCTGCTGACCCCGGGCCCTCGGGCAGTGCCGAGTTTCCAAATGGTCAGTCCACCCCTGATCCCTCCAAGTTAGATGTTCCTTTTTTTTTTTGTAATTTTTGGCAGTAAAAAAAAAGGGGAGAGGGAGCACAGAGGTCCAATCAAATCATAGAGATCTATTAAACTCGTTTTCACCTGTTTCCAGAGATATATAAAAAGAGAAAAATCTGATGCTGTTTGGAGTCATTTAAACTGACAATCTTCTCTCTCCTGTAACATTTCTGAGATTCTTTCATAAATAATTTGTTATAAATAAACTACTGAATCCTCTCTTCCTGTCTATTATTAGAACTGATAGAACACAATTCTAGTCTTTGACTTGTTACTTTGTTTCCAGTTATTGCAGAATAAAATCTCCCCCAGACAGGGAAATAACTATTTTGTCATAGAGAACAATGGAAAGACGATCAAAGAGTTTCACCGATCATTTTGTGTTCGTACCTGAAGGTGAATGTGTACTTACCGTCCCCGAGTAGGAAGATGAAAATCACAGAGTATTTCCATGATTTTATATCAGAGGTTGGGGGAGGGGTCCAGTCTAATTGGGGAGTGAAGGATTATTTGTAATTCATTGGGCAATTTCTGTATCTGGACAGGAGGAGTATAACATGTCATACTGTCTATCTACAGTGATGGAAATGCGTATTTGCTCCCCGGCTGATATTGAACGTTTGCCCCTCACAAAGAAATGATCGGTCTAACAATGGAATGTTTGGTGTATTGCAACACTGAGAGACAGAATACAACAACAAATTCAGCAGAAATGCGTCTAACAAATGATGACTGATCTGCATGTTCATGAGGGAAAGAAGGATTTGATCCCCTATCATTCAGCAGGATTTCTGGCTCCCAGGTGTCCTTCATACAGGTAACAAGCTGAGATTAGAAGCAGTCTCTTAAAGGGAGTGCTGCTAATCTCATTTTGTTACCTATATAAAAGACACCTGTCCACAGGAGCAATCAAACCATCAGATTCCAAACTCTCCACCATGGCAAAGACCAAAGAGCTGTCCAAGGAGGTCAGGGACAAGATGGTAGACCTACACAAGGCTGGACTGGGCTACCAAACTATGGCCAAGCAGCTTGGTGAGAAGGTGACAACAGTTGGTGCAATCATTCACAAATGGAAGGAACACAAAACAAGTGTCAGTCTCCCTAGGTCTGGTGCACCATGCAAGATCTCACCTCGTGGAGTGTCCATGATCATGAGAACAGTGAGGAATCATCCCAGAACTACACGTGAGGATCTTGTCAATGATCTCCAGGCAGCTGGGACCACAGTCACCAAGAAAACAATTGGTAACACACTACGCCGACAAGGACTGAAATCCTGCAGTGCCCGCAAGGTCCCTCTGCTCAAGAAAGCACATGTCCAGGCCCGTCTGAAGTCTGCCACTGAACATCTGAATGATGCAGAGGAGGACTGGTGGGAAGTGTTGTTGCCAGAGGAGACCAAAATCCAGCTCTTTGGCATCAACTCAACTCGTCGTGTTTGGAGGAGGAGGAATGCTGCCTATGACCCCAAGAACACCATCCCAACTGTGAAACATGGTGGTGGAAACATTCTGCTTTGGGGGTGTTTTTCTGCTAAGGGGCCAGGACAACTGCACTGCATCAAAGGGATGATGGACGGGGCAATGTACCCTCAAATCTTGGGTGAGAACTTTTTCCCTCAGCCAGGGCATTGAAAATGGGTCGTAGATGGATGTTCCAGCATGACAATGACCCAAAACACACGGCCAAAGCAACAAAGGAGCGTCTCAAGAAGAAGCACATTAAGGTCCTGGAGTGGCCTAGCCAGTCTCCAGACCTTCATCCGATTGAAAATCTGTGGAGGGAGCTGAAAGTTCGAGTTGCCAAACATCAGCCACCAAACCTTAATGACTTGGAGAAGATCTGCCAAGAGGAGTGGGCCAAAATCCCTCCTGAGATGTGTGCGAACCTGGGGGCCAACTCCAGGAAACGTCTGACCTCTGTGATTGCCAACAAGGGATTGGCCACCAAGTACTAAGTCATGTTTTGTAAAGGGGATCAAATCCTTCTTTCCCTCATGAACATACAGATCAGTCATCATTTGTTAGACGCATTTCTGCTGAATTTGTTGTTGTATTCTGTCTCTCAGTGTTACACCGAACATTCCATTGTTAGACCGATCATTTCTGTGTGAGGGGCGAACATTCAACATCAGCAGGGGAGCGAATACACATTTCCTTCACTCTATCTATCTATCTATCTATCTATCTATCTATCTATTATCTATCTATCTATCTATCTATCTATCTATCTACTGTATCTATCTAGTTCTGAAAAGTTTTTGTTTTTTTTTACAAATAACATGAAAAGTATGTCAGGATAAATCTATCCGGGGTAAGTTATATTTGCGTTCTGATGGATCAAAGTTTTTAAAATCTGTTCTTCCAAATAGCATGCATGGGAGGTTGGTTTAATATTAAGGATATTTGCAGGGTTTTTCCCTAGTGGCCCACAGAATATTAACTGTGCCCCTCTTAAATGCATAAAAACTAATAAAGATTCAATCTTCCATCAGTCGAAGAAGGGATTCTTCATTTTGAGTGCAATTAACTGCTTGCCGCCCAGCCACTGTACATATACGGCGGCAGGGCGGCACTCGCAGGCAAAACCACGTTTTAAAACGTGTGTTTTGTAAACAAATAGGGGGCGCGCGTGAGGCGCACCCCCGCCCTATCTGTCCCGCTGATTACCGCCGCAGATGTGAGTCGCCGGGTCAGAGCCGGTCCTTAGCGGCTGTTTCCCGGCGATCGACGGCAAACAGTGACAGACAGCACAGCTGCAGTAGCTGTGCTGTCTGTCACTTCCCTGTCAGCTCGAGGATGAGCTGATCAAGAAAGAACAGTTTCTCTTTCTCGATCAGCCTTGTCCCGCCCAGCACACTCCCCGCCCCCTAGTAAAACACGCCCCTCACTCCTATAACCCTTCCCTGCAAAATAAATTTAACCCCTTCCTCCCCAGTGCCATTAGTACAGTGTCAGTGTTTTTTTTTTTGCACTGATCACTGTATTAGTGTTTTTGGTAATGTCAGTGACCCCAAGTCAGTACCCCCAATGTCAGAATGTCCGCCGCAGTCCCACCATAATTCGCTGGTCGCTGCCATAAGTCCCTGATCGCCGCCATAATTCGCTGATCGCCGCCATTATTAGTATAAAAAAAAACATAAAAATCCCAGTATCTTTCCCGCCATTTGTAAACGCTATAACTTTCACGTAAACCAATTAATTTACACGTATTGAGTTTTTTTTAGCAAAGACATGTCGCAGAATGCATTTTGGCAGAAATTTATGACTAAATTTGATTTTTGCATTTTTTTTTACTGGACATGTTTTATAGCAAAAAGTCCAAAATATTGTTTTTTTTTCCTCAAAATTGTCAGCCTTTTTTTTTATAGCGCAAAAAATAAAAACCGCACAGGCAATCCAATACCACCGAAAGAAAGCTCAATTTGTGGGAAAAAAAAGGATGTAAATTTCATTTATGTACCGTATTGCATGACCGCGCAATTGTCCGTTAAACTAGTGCAGCGCTGTATAGCAGAAAAATGGCGTAAATTGCAGTATCTATACCATAGTTTGTAGACGCTATAACTTCACACAAAGCAATCAATATACACTTATTGGGATTTTTTTTACCAAAAACATGGAGCAGAATACATTTTGGCCTAAATCTATAACCAACTTTGAGTTTACTATATATGTTTTATAGCTGAAAGTAAAAAAACTGAAAGTAATAAAACTATTTTTTAAAGGTATTATAAGCAAAAATTAGCATTGAACCCTTGAGGAGGGGGTTGGGGTCACCCCACTGCTAGGGCAGCTTTTGATTTTACCCGGACATCAGCATTAAGTACTTCTTTAACTCACCCAAAGTAACAGCGAGAAGCATGGTGGTGGTTCTCATCCTTCTGAGTTTCGGTAGCTAAAATAAAAGTAAAACAATGAAGTCTGTCCCTGGAAACAGGTGCAAGTTGTTGTTTGATAAATGGTGCCTTTTGCTGGAATTCTCTCCTTCTCTCTGTAGTTTCCTGTCTCTGTCATTGAGTGTTGTTATGTTGTATATATATATATACCTTGGATTGTACGCCCCTTGAGGGTTAGGGATTGCTGTGAATGTATAATATGTATATAATATATAATATGGAACCAAGAGGCGGTGCTTGGAGGTGGGTAGGGGGCGGAGACAAGTGGTGACTCAGAAGGGGGAGTTTCTGCACCTATTCTCTAAAATAAACAAAATTAAAAAATATATATATATATATATGCAGGGCTTTTATTTCTCAGAGAATAGGTGCAGAAACTCCCCCTTCTGAGTCACCCCTTGTCTCCGCCCCCTACCCACCTCCAAGCACCGCCTCTTGGTTCCACCCCCTACTCACCTCCCATAACTGCCTCTGTTAGAGAATCTGGAACTGAGTGTCATTTTGTGGTGCCAAGTAATTTGCATGGAATGTGTTCATGATAATAAGAAATGCAGTAAAATAGACCCCTGCAGCCAGCAATAAAAGCCCCCCCACCACCAACAACAGCCCCCCCCAGCAAAATTGTACCCCTGCACCAAATTATCACCCCAGCAACAATAGACCCCCTGCAGCAACAGCAGATCTCTCAGCAGCCGGCATCGATAGACCCTCCATCAACCAGCATCAATAGTAGATCCCTCTCAGCAACAACTGACCTCCAGCAACATAAGCCCCCAACAACAATAGATCCCCCACAGGCAGCAATAAACCCCCCACATGATAAAAAAACAAGCCCCCCCCCCCAGTGACGATAGATCCCCCAGCAGCCAGCTTTAATAGACCCTTCAGTACTCCCCAGCACCCCTTGCCATCAGTGTTGGAGGAGCCCCAAAGTTCCTGCTGAAAAAAAGCCTTGATACCATGATATCTATCTATCTACAGTGGGGATCGAAAGTTTGGGCACCCCAGCTAAAAATTTGTATTAATGTGCATAAAGAAGCCAAGGAAAGATGGAAAAATCTCCAAAAGGCATCAAATTACAGATTAGATATTCTTATAATATGTCAACAAAAGTTAGATTTTATTTCCATCATTTACACTTTCAAAATAACAGAAAACAAAAAAATGGCGTCTGCAAAAGTTTGGGCCCCCTGCAGAATTTATAGCATGCACTGCCCCCTTTGCCAAGCTGAGACCTGCCAGTGTCATGGATTGTTCTCAATCATCATCTGGGAAGACCAGGTGATGTCAATCTCAAAGGTTTTAAATGCCCAGACTCATCTGACCTTGCCCCAACAATCAGCACCATGGGTTCTTCTAAGCAGTTGTCTAGAAAACTGAAAATAGTTGACGCTCACAAAGCTGGAGAAGGCTATAAGAAGATAGCAAAGCGTTTTCAGATGTCAATATCCTCTGTTCGGAACGTAATTAAGAAATGGCAGTCATCAGGAACAGTGGAAGTTAAAGCAAGATCTGGAAGACCAAGAAAAATATCAGACAGAACAGCTCGCAGGATTGTGAGAAAAACAATTCAAAACCCACGTTTGACTGCACGATCCCTCCAGAAAGATCTGGCAGACACTGGAGTTGTGGTCACTATTCCACTATAAAGAGATACTTGTACAAATATGGTCTTCATGGAGGAGTCATCAGAAGAAAACCTCTTCTACGTCCTCACCACAAAAATCATCGTTTGAACTTTGCAAATGAACATATAGACAAGCCTGATGCATTTTGGAAACAAGTTCTGTGGACCGATGAGGTTAAAATTGAACTTTTTGGCCGGAATGAGCAAAGGTACGTTTGGAGAAGAAGGGGCACAGAATTTAATGAAAAGAACCTCTGTCCAACTGTTAAGCATGGGGTTGGATCAATCATGCTTTGGGGTTGTGTTGCAGCCAGTGGCACAGGGAACATCTCACGAGTAGAAGGAAAAATGGATTCAATAAAATTTCAGCAAATTTTGGATGGTAACTTGATGCCATCTGTGAAAAAGCTGAAGTTAAAGAGAGGATGGCTTCTACAAATGGATAATGATCCTAAACACACCTTGAAATCCACGGGGGATTACATCAAGAGGCGTAAACTGAAGGTTTTGCCATGGCCTTCACAATCTTCTGACCTCAACATCATTGAAAATCTATGGATAGACCTTAAAAGAGCCGTGCGTGACAGACAGCCCAGAGATCTCAAAGAACTGGAAGACTTTTGTTAGGAAGAATGGGCAAAGATACCTCAAACAAGAACTGAAAGACTCTTGGCTGGCTACAAAAAGCGTTTACAAGCTGTGATACTTGCCAAAGGGGGCAGTACAAGATATTAACTCTGCAGGGGGCCCAAACCTTTGCAGACGCCATTTTTTTGTTTTCTGTTATTTTGAAAGTGTAAATGATGGAAATAAAATCTAACTTTTGTTGACATATTATAAGAATGTCTAATCTGTAATTTGATGCCTTTTGGAGATTTTTCCATCTTTCCTTGGCTTCTTTATGCACATTAATACAAATTTTTAGCTGGGGTGCCCAAACTTTTGATCCCCACTGTATATATATATATAGTATTTATTTTTTTATAAATTTATATATATATATATATTAGGTCTACTTTATGACAAGTAGGGAGTTATCATATTATATATATATGTTTATTTTTATTTATTTCAGGTACTTATATAGCGCCATAAATTTACGCAACGCTTTACATATATATTGTACATTCACAACAGTCCCCGCCCCCGAGGAGCGTACAGTCTAAGGTCCCTAACTTAAATTCATACATACACATACTAGGGACAATTTAGAAAGGAGCCAATTCACCTCCCAGCATATATTTGGAGTGTGGGAGGAAATTGGAGTACCAGGTGGAAACCCACACAGGCACAGGGAGGACATTCTCCAGGCAGGTGGTATATATATTAAGTCTGCCTTATGACAAGTAGGGAGTTATCATATTATATAATGCATACTATATTTATATATATATCAGGGGCGGACTGACAACTCGTGGGGCCCCCGGGCAATAGGGGATCATGGGGCCCCTGTGTCCTTGCCCAAACTCAAAAAAGCCTATGAAAAGGTACCAGGGGCATCTCCTGGGGCCCCCTACTGACCCCGGGCCCTCGGGCAGTGCCTGAGTTTCCAAATGTTCAGTCCGCCCCTGATATATATATATATATTGTATGTATTATATAATATGATAAATCTCTACTTGTCATACAGCAGACTTTAGGCTAAAGGTACAAAGGAGGAAACTGGAGTACCTGGAGGAAACCCACACAGGCACAAGGAGAACATGCAAACTCCAGGCAGGAGATATATATATATAATATATATATGTGTGTGTAAAGTCTGCTTTATGACAAGTAGAGAATTAACATATTATATATATATGTACACATGTGTGTGTATATATATTGTATATATTATATGATAACTCCCTGCTTGTCATAAAGCAGACTTAATATATATATATACCACCCACCTGAGTTTGGGTTTCCTCCGGGTACTCCAGTTTCCTCCTTTGTACCTTTATATAACCAATCTAATGGGACCCCCCCCCCACCATTCTGTAGTTTGTTGTTGTCTGTCAATCGCTGGCATTATTATCATGTATAATTATAATATATGTTAGAATTCTCTGCTTTTATGTAATAAAATGAACAAAATGATAATTAAATTATTGTTCTTCTTTTAAATATCTAGATAAAGGTACTTCAATAATTCTGTGATATCTTTGTGGATCCATCTAGATGACCAAAAGGGATCTATAGCAGGGGCGGACTGACCATTAGAGAACTGCTCGAGGGCCCAGGATCAGTAGGGGGCCCGATGAGATGCCCCTGGTACATTTTGTAGTCTTTTTTGGGTGTGGTCAAGGACACAGGGGCCCCATGATCCCCTATTGCCCGGGGGCCCCATGAGTTGTCAGTGCACCCCTGGTGTGTACTTACTGTCCCCGAGTGGTGATCTCTCTGTCCCTCTAGGTAGCAAAATTAATATCACAGAGCATTTCCATGATTTTATATCAGAGGTTGGGAGGGCTGTGCTAGGAGGGGGGATTGGGAGGGGCTGTGCTAGGAGGGAGGATTGGGGGGGGGATTTGTGTTAGGAGGGGGATTAGGGGGAATTTGTGTTAAGAGAGTGGGTTGGAGGGGGGGCTGTGCTAGGAGGTAGGATTGGGGGGGGGGCTGTGCTAGGATTGGGGATTGTGAGGCCTGTGCTAGGAGGGAGGATTGGGGGGGATTTGTGTTAGGAGGGGGGATTAAGGGGAATTTGTGTTAAGAGAGTAGGTTGGAGGGGGGGCTGTGCTAGGAGGGAGGATTGGGGGGGGGCTGTGCTAGGATGGGGGATTGGGAGGGACTGTGCTAGGAGGGAGGATTGGGGAGGATTTGTGTTAGGAGTGGGGATTGGGGGGAATTTGTGTTAAGAGAGTAGGTTGGAGGGGGGGCTGTGCTAGGAGGGAGGATTGGGGGGGCGGATGTGCTAGGATGGGGGATTGGGAGGGGCTGTGCTGGGAGGGAGGATTGGGGGGGATTTGTGTTAGGAGGGGGGATTAGGGGGAATTTGTGTTAAGAGAGTAGGTTGGAGGGGGGGCTGTGCTAGGAGGGAGGATTGGGGGGGGGGGCTGTGCTAGGATGGGGTATTGGGAGGAACTGTGCTAGGAGGGAGGATTGGGGGGGGGGGGTGTGCTAGGATGGGGGATTGGGAGGGACTGTGCTAGGAGGGAGGATTGGGGGGGATTTGTGTTAGGAGGGGGGATTAGGGGGAATTTGTGTTAAGAGAGTAGGTTGGAGGGGGGGCTGTGCTAGGAGGGAGGATTGGGGGGGGGGCTGTGCTAGGATGGGGGATTGGGAGGGACTGTGCTAGGAGGGAGGATTGGGGGGGATTTGTGTTTAGAGAGTAGGTTGGAGGGAGGGCTGTGCTAGGAGGGAGGATTGGGGGGGGGGGGGGCTGTGCTAGGATGGGGGATTGGGAGAAGCTATGCTAGAAGGGAGGATGGGGGGGGGCTTTGCTAGTATGGGGGATTGGGAGGGACTGTGCTAGGAGGGAGGATTGGGGGGGATTTGTGTTAGGAGGGGGGATTAGGGAGAATTTGTGTTAAGAGAGTGGGTTGGAGGGGGGGCTGTGCTAGGAGGGAGGATTTGGGGGGCTGTGCTAGGATTGGGGATTGGGAGGGGCTGTGCTAGGAGGGAGGATTGGGGGGGGCTGTGCTAGGATTGGGGATTGGGAGGGGCTGTGCTAGGAGGGAGGATTGGGGGGGTGTTGGGAGGGGGGATTAGGGGGAATTAGTGTTAAGAGAGTGGGTTGGAGGGGGGCTGTGCTAGGATGGAGGATTGGGGGGGGGCTGTGCTAGGATGGGGGATTCGGAGGGACTGTGCTAGGAGGGAGGATTGGGGGGGATTTGTGTTAGGAGGGGGGATTAGGGGGAATTTGTGTTAAGAGAGTAGGTTGGGGGGGGGGGCTGTGCAAGGAGGGAGGATTGGGGGGGGATGTTCTAGGATGTGGGATTGGGAGGGGCTGTGCTAGGAGGGAGGATTGGGGGGGTGTTAGGAGGGGGGATTAGGGGGAATTTGTGTTAAGAGAGTAGGTTGGAGGGGGGGCTGTGCTAGGAGGGAGGATTGGGGGGGGGGGCTGTGCTAGGATGGGGGATTGGGAGGGGCTGTGCTAGGAGGGAGGATTGGGGGGGGTTTTAGGAGGGGGGAATAGGGGGAATTTGTGTTAAGAGAGTGGGTTGGAGGGGGGGCTGTGCTAGGAGGGAGGATTGGGGGGGCTGTGCTAGGATTGGGGATTGGGAGGGGCTGTGCTAGGAGCGAGGATTGGGGGGGCTGTGCTAGGATTGGGAGGGGCTGTGCTAGGAGGGAGGATTGGGGGGATGTTAGGAGGGGGGATTAGGGGGAATTAGTGTTAAGAGAGTGGGTTGGAGGGGGGCTGTGCTAGGAGGGAGGATTGGGGGGGGGGCTGTGCTAGGATGGGGGATTGGGAGGGGCTGTGCTAGGAGGGAGGATTGGGGGGGATTTGTGTTAGGAGGGGGGATTAGGGAGAATTTGTGTTAAGAGAGTGGGTTGGAGGGGGGGCTGTGCTAGGAGGGAGGATTGGGGGGGGCTGTGCTAGGATTGGGGATTGGGAGGGGCTGTGCTAGGAGGGAGGATTGGGGGGGTGTTGGGAGGGGGGATTAGGGGGAATTAGTGTTAAGAGGGTGGGTTGGAGGGGGGCTGTGCAAGGAGGGAGGATTGGGGGGGGGGCTGTGCTAGGATGGGGGATTCGGAGGGGCTGTGCTAGGAGGGAGGATTGGGGGGGGGATTTGTGTTAGGAGGGGGGATTAGGGGGAATTTGTGTTAAGAGAGTAGATTGGAGGGGGGGCTGTGCTAGGAGGGAGGATTAGGGGGGGATGTTATAGGATGTGGGATTGGGAGGGGCTGTGCTAAGAGGGAGTATTGGGGGGGGGTGTTAGGAGGGGGGATTAGGGGGAATTTGTGTTAAAAGAGTAGGTTGGAGGGGGGGCTGTGCTAGGAGGGAGGATTGGGGGGGGGCTGTGCTAGGATAGGGGATTGGGAGGGGCTGTGCTAGGAGGGAGGATTGGGGGGGGGGTTTAGGAGGGGGGATTAGGGGGAATTTGTGTTAAGAGAGTGGGTTGGAGGGGGGGCTGTGCTAGAAGGGAGGATTGGGGGGGGGCTGTGCTAGGATGGGGGATTGGGAGGGGCTGTGCTAGGAGGGAGGATTGGGGGGGATTTGTGTTAGGAGGGGGGATTGGGGGGAATTTGGGTTAAGAGAGTGGGTTGGAAGGGGGGCTGTGCTAGGAGGGAGGATGGGGGGGGGGGGCTGTGCTAGGATAGGGGATTGGGAGGGGCTGTGCTAGAAGGGAGGATGGGGGGGGCTGTGCTAGGATGGGGGATTGGGAGGGACTGTGCTAGGAGGGAGGATTGGGGGGGATTTGTGTTAGGAGGGGGGATTAGGGGGAATTTGTGTTAAGAGAGTGGGTTGGAGGGGGGCTGTGCTAGGAGGGAGGATTGGGGGGGCTGTGCTAGGATTGGGGATTGGGAGGGGCAGTGCTAGGAGGGAGGATTGGGGGGCTGTGCTAGGATTGGGAGGGGCTGTGCTAGGAGGGAGGATTGGGGGGGTGTTAGGAGGGGGGATAAGGGGGAATTAGTGTTAAGAGAGTGGGTTGGAGGGGGGCTGTGCTAGGAGGGAGGATTGGGGGGTGGCTGTGCTAGGATGGGGGATTGGGAGGGGCTGTGCTAGGAAGGAGGATTGGGGGGGTGTTAGCAGGGGGGATTAGGGGGAATTTGTGTTAAGAGAGTGGGTTGGAGGGGGGCTGTGCTAGAAGGGAGGATTGGGGGGAGGCTGTGCTAGGATGGGGGATTGGGGAGGGGCTGTGCTAGGAGGAAGGATTGGGGGGGATTTGTGTTAGGAGGGGGGATTAGGGGGAATTTGTGTTAAGAGAGTAGGTTGGAGGGGGGGCTGTGCTAGGAGGGAGGATTGGGGGGGGGGGGGCTGTGCTAGGATGGGGGATTGGGAGGGGCTGTGCTAGGAGGGAGGATTGGGGGGGGGGTTTAGGAGGGGGGAATAGGGGGAATTTGTGTTAAGAGAGTGGGTTGGAGTGGGGGCTGTGCTAGGAGGGAGGATTGGGGGGGCTGTGCTAGGATTGGGGATTGGGAGGGGCTGTGCTAGGAGCGAGGATTGGGGGGGCTGTGCTAGGATTGGGAGGGGCTGTGCTAGGAGGGAGGATTGGGGGGATGTTAGGAGGGGGGATTAGGGGGAATTAGTGTTAAGAGAGTGGGTTGGAGGGGGGCTGTGCTAGGAGGGAGGATTGCGGGGGGGGGGGCTGTGCTAGGATGGGGGATTGGGAGGGGCTGTGCTAGGAGGGAGGATTGGGGGGGATTTGTGTTAGGAGGGGGGATTAGGGAGAATTTGTGTTAAGAGAGTGGGTTGGAGGGGGGGCTGTGCTAGGAGGGAGGATTTGGGGGGCTGTGCTTGGATTGGGGATTGGGAGGGGCTGTGCTAGGAGGGAGGATTGGGGGGGGGCTGTGCTAGGATTGGGGATTGGGAGGGGCTGTGCTAGGAGGGAGGATTGGGGGGGTGTTGGGAGGGGGGATTAGGGGGAATTAGTGTTAAGAGAGTGGGTTGGAGGGGGGCTGTGCAAGGAGGGAGGATTGGGGGGGGGGGGCTGTGCTAGGATGGGGGATTCGGAGGGGCTGTGCTAGGAGGGAGGATTGGGGGGGGATTTGTGTTAGGAGAGGGGATTAGGGGGAATTTGTGTTAAGAGAGTAGGTTGGAGGGGGGGCTGTGCTAGGAGGGAGGATTAGGGGGGGATGTTATAGGATGTGGGATTGGGAGGGGCTGTGCTAGGAGGGAGGATTGGGGGGGGGGGGTGTTAGGAGGGGGGATTAGGGGGAATTTGTGTTAAGAGAGTAGGTTGGAGGGGGGGCTGTGCTAGGAGGGAGGATTGGGGGGGGGGCTGTGCTAGGATAGGGGATTGGGAGGGGTTGTGCTAGGAGGGAGGATTGGGGGGGGGGGTTTAGGAGGGGGGATTAGGGGGAATTTGTGTTAAGAGAGTGGGTTGGAGGGGGGGCTGTGCTAGGAGGGAGGATTAGGGGGGGATGTTATAGGATGTGGGATTGGGAGGGGCTGTGCTAGGAGGGAGGATTGGGGGGGGGGTGTTAGGAGGGGGGATTAGGGGGAATTTGTGTTAAGAGAGTAGGTTGGAGGGGGGGCTGTGCTAGGATAGGGGATTGGGAGGGGTTGTGCTAGGAGGGAGGATTGGGGGGGGGGTTTAGGAGGGGGGATTAGGGGGAATTTGTGTTAAGAGAGTGGGTTGGAGGGGGGGCTGTGCTAGAAGGGAGGATTGGGGGGGGGGCTGTGCTAGGATGGGGGATTGGGAGGGGCTGTGCTAGGAGGGAGGATTGGGGGGGATTTGTGTTAGGAGGGGGGATTGGGGGGAATTTGGGTTAAGAGAGTGGGTTGGAAGGGGGGCTGTGCTAGGAGGGAGGATGGGGGGGGGCTTTGCTAGGATGGGGGATTGGGAGGGGCTGTGCTAGAAGGGAGGATGGGGGGGGCTGTGCTAGGATGGGGGATTGGGAGGGACTGTGCTAGGAGGGAGGATTGGGGGGGATTTGTGTTAGGAGGGGGGATTAGGGGGAATTTGTGTTAAGAGAGTGGGTTGGAGGGGGGGCTGTGCTAGGAGGGAGGATTGGGGGGGCTGTGCTAGGATTGGGGATTGGGAGGGGCAGTGCTAGGAGGGAGGATTGGGGGGGCTGTGCTAGGATTGGGAGGGGCTGTGCTAGGAGGGAGGATTGGGGGGGTGTTAGGAGGGGGGATTAGGGGGAATTAGTGTTAAGAGAGTGGGTTGGAGGGGGGCTGTGCTAGAAGGGAGGATTGGGGGGAGGCTGTGCTAGGATGGGGGAATGGGAGGGGCTGTGCTAGGAGGAAGGATTGGGGGGGATTTGTGTTAGGAGGGGGGATTAGGGGGAATTTGTGTTAAGAGAGTAGGTTGGAGGGGGGGCTGTGCTAGGAGGGAGGATTGGGGGGGGCTGTGCTAGGATGGGGAATTGGGAGGGGCTGTGCTAGAAGGGAGGATGGGGGGGGGAGGGCTGTGCTAGGAGGGAGGATTGGGGGGGATTTGTGTTAGGAAGGGGGATTAGGGAGAATTTGTGTTAAGAGAGTGGGTTGGAGGGGGGGCTGTGCTAGAAGGGAGGATTTGGGGGGCTGTGCTAGGATTAGGGATTGGGAGGGGCTGTGCTAGGAGGGAGGATTGGGGGGGGGGCTGTGCTAGGATTGGAGATTGGGAGGGGCTTTGCTAGGAGGGAGGATTGGGGGGGTGCTGGGAGGGGGGATTAGGGGGAATTAGTGTTAAGAGAGTGGGTTGAAGGTGGGGCTGTGCTAGGAGGGAGGATTGGGGGGGGCTGTGCTAGGATGGGGGATTCAGAGGGGCTGTGCTAGGAGGGAGGATTGGGGGGGGATTTATGTTAGGAGAGGGGATTAGGGGGAATTTGTGTTAAGAGAGTTGGTTGGAGGGGGGGCTGTGCTAGGAGGGAGGATTGGGGGGGGGGGGGCAGTGCTAGAATGGGGGATTGGGAGGGGCTGTGCTAGGAGGGAGGATTGGGGGGGGTTGAGGAGGGGGGATTAGGGGGAATTTGTGTTAAGAGAGTGGGTTGGAGGGGGGGCTGTGCTAGAAGGGAGGATTGGGGGGAGGGGGCTGTGCTAGGATGGGGGATTGGGAGGGGCTGTGCTAGGAGGGAGGATTGGGGGGGGTGCTGGGAGGGGGGATTAGGGGGAATTAGTGTTAAGAGAGTGGGTTGGAGGGGGGGCTGTGCTAGGAGGGAGGATTGGGGGGGGCTGTGCTAGGATGGGGGATTCAGAGGGACTGTGCTTTGAGGGAGGATTGGGGGGGATTTGTGTTAGGAGGGGGGATTAGGGGGAATTTGTGTTAAGAGAGTAGGTTGGAGGGGGGGCTGTGCTAGGAAGGAGGATTGGGGGGGATGTTCTAGGATGTGGGATTGGGAGGGGCTGTGCTAGGAGGGAGGATTGGGGGGGGTGTTAGGAGGGGGGATTAGGGGGAATTTGTGTTAAGAGAGTAGGTTGGAGGGGGGGCTGTGCTAGGAGGGAGGATTGGGGGGGGGGCTGTGCTAGGATGGGGGATTGGGAGGGGCTGTGCTAGGAGGGAGGATTGGGGGGGGTTTAGGAGGGGGGATTAGGGGGAATTTGTGTTAAGAGAGTGGGTTGGAGGGGGGGCTGTGCTAGAAGGGAGGATTGGGGGGGGGGCTGTGCTAGGATGGGGGATTGGGAGGGGCTGTGCTAGGAGGGAGGATTGGGGGGGATTTGTGTTAGGAGGGGGGATTGGGGGGAATTTGGATTAAGAGAGTGGGTTGGAAGGGGGGCTGTCCTAGGAGGGAGGATTGGGGGGGGGCTGTGCTAGGATGGGGGATTGGGAGGGGCTGTGCTAGAAGGGAGGATGGGGGGGGTGTGCTAGGATGGGGGATTGGGAGGGACTGTGCTAGGAGGGAGGATTGGGGGGGATTTGTGTTAGGAGGGGGGATTAGCGGGAATTTGTGTTAAGAGAGTGGGTTGGAGGGGGGGCTGTGCTAGGAGGGAGGATTGGGGGGGCTGTGCTAGGATTGGGGATTGGGAGGGGCTGTGCTAGGAGGGAGGATTGGGGGGGCTGTGCTAGGATTGGGAGGGGCTGTGCTAGGAGGGAGGATTGGGGGGGTGTTAGGGGGGGGATTAGGGGGAATTAGTGTTAAGAGAGTGGGTTGGAGGGGGGCTGAGCTAGGAGGGAGGATTGGGGGGGGCTTTGCTAGGATGGGGGATTGGGAGGGGCTGTGCTAGGAGGGAGGATTGGGGGGAGTGTTAGGAGGGGGGATTAGGGGGAATTTGTGTTAAGAGAATGGGTTGGAGGGGGGGCTGTGCTAGGAGGGAGGATTGGGGGGGTTGTGCTAGGAAGGGGGATTGAGAGGGACTGTGCTAGGAGGATTGGGGGGGATTTGTGTTAGGAGGGGGGATTGGGGCGAAATTGTGCTAGAAGGGAAGATTTGGGAAAGAAAATTGGGGGTGTAAAATTCGAGGGGAAAGAGGATGTGGACTAGGAGGGGTGAAGTAGTATAACTACAGGTGAAGTTTTGGGTTTTTGGGGGGGGGGATGCAAGTAGCTGGTCTTGCCTAGGGAGCAAAATGATCTATAGCACCGGCCCTGATCAGGCCTCAGAAGCTGCAGGGTGCTGCTGAATACAATAGCCAGCAGTGCAGATTCCTCCATTCATGCTACTTTACCCTATGGAGATTCAATTAGAGAGAGACGGTCTGAAAGCAATCCCTTTCTACTGTGCTGTCTATTTACAGAACCCCATAAAGTTCTCTGACACCGGTCTCACGGGGGTGGGGGGGGGTGGGGGGGGGGCCGCTGTGTAATAAATAATTCTTTAGGTAAACAAATAAAACAGTTTATGAGCTGTAATAAATAAATAAATAAAAACAGTTTAGTCACGTATATATATTAGAGGAAATATGTGCCCCCCCACACACACACACCATTATAGTTTCCCTTCAATTGAAAGCTCAGGACACATTATAGCAGGATGTACAGATCTTTATTGGTGGACAGCCAACAGGTACAATATTATGTCATCTGTCACACGCGGGTCTGTGCCGCTGTCTGGCTGGCATTACACGCAGCTTTATTTGTAGTACTCGGTGTACACTTGTGGACATTGCTGCCGTAGGACGCAGGGGCCGGACTCTCCTTTTTGGAAGATGTATGGGTCCTGGCAGAAGCAGCCCTGTACACACATCATTATGCAGGGTTGTGGTGAATTCATATAGTTTTCGCAATTGTCCGGACAGGCGGTCCCACAAAAATCCCAAACCTGGTGTTCATATTCACAACGTTCTTCTGCAGAGAAGGAAGGAGAGCTCCGGTTACAAGATCGCTAAAGCCAAACATTTTTGTAACACCTCCCACCCATATGGAAGAAAAATATATTTGAAATATATTTTAAAAATATTCTTCCCAAATATATTGCCATATATTTGAAATGCTACAATTTTGGTCGTATTCAATATATTTAAATAATTATCTATCATCTATCTATCTATCTATTATCTATCTATCTATCTATTATCTATCTATCTATCTATCTATCTATCTATCTATCTATCTATTATCTATCTATCTATCTATTATCTATCTATCTATCTATCTATCTATCTATCTATCTATCTATCTATTATCTATCTATCTATCTATTATCTATCTATCTATCTATCTATCTATTATCTATCTATCTATCTATCTATCTATCTATTATCTATCTATCTATCTATCTATCTATCTATCTATCTATCTATCTATCTATCTATCATCTATCTATCATCTATCTATTATCTATCTATCTATCTATCTATCTATCTATCTATCTATCTATCTATCTATCTATCTATTATCTATCTATCTATCTATCTATCATCTATCTATCATCTATCTATTATCTATCTATCTATCTATCTATCTATCTATCTATCTATTATCTATCTATCTATCTATCTTTCTATCTATCTATCTATCTATCTATCTATTATCTATCTATCTATCTATCTATCTATCTATCTATCTATCTATTATCTATCTATCTATCTATCTATCTATCTATCTATCTATTATCTATCTATCTATCTATCTATCTATCTGTCTGTCTATCTATTATCTATCTATCTATCTATCTATCTATCTATCTATCTATCATCTATCTATCATCTATCTATCATCTATCTATTATCTATCTATCTATCTATCTATCTATCTGTCTGTCTATCTATCTATCTATCTATCTATCTATTATCTATCTATCTATCTATCTATCTATCTATCTATTATCTATCTATCTATCTATCTATCTATTATCTATCTATCTATCTATTATCTATCTATCTATCTATCTATCTATCTATCTATTATCTATCTATCTATCTATCTATCTATCTATCTATCTATTATCTATCTATCTATCTATCTATCTATCTATCTATCATCTATCTATCTATCTATCTATCTATCTATTATCTATCTATCTATCTATCTATCTATCTATCATCTATCTATCTATCTATCTATCTATTATCTATCTATCTATCTATCTATCTATCTATCTATCTATCTATCTATCTATTATCTATCTATCTATCATCTATCTATCTATTATCTATCTATCTATCTATCTATCTATCTATCTATCTATCTATCATCTATCTATCTATCTATCTATCTATTATCTATCTATCTATCTATCTATCTATCTATTATCTATCTATCTATCTATCTATCTATCTATCTATCTATCTATCTATTATCTATCCATCTATCTATCTATCATCTATCTATCATCTATCTATTATCTATCTATCTATCTATCTATCTATCTATCTATCTATCTATCTATCTATCTATCTATCTATCTATCATCTATCTATCATCTATCTGTTATCTATCTATCTATCTATCTATCTATCTGTCTGTCTATCTATTATCTATCTATTATCTATCTATCTATCTATCTATCTATCTATCTATCTATCTATCTATCATCTATTATCTATCTATCTATCTATCTATCTATCTATCTATCTATCTATCTATCTATCTATCTATCTATCTATCTATTGCATATGTTGAAATGTGTTATTACAAAATATATGAAAAATATTTTTTAAAAATACATTTCAAATAAATTGCATGTCTTAAAAATACAAATCTACATTTTTGGAATGCATATGAAAATATAATAATAAATATAATATGTTAAAAAAAATCTGAAGAATATATTTTAAAAATATATATTTTTAAAAATATATTTTTTAAAAATATGTTTATTCTTCAGATTTTTGTTTATGTATTATATTGTATATTATATTATATTATATGTTATACTGCAGATATATTTAAAATGTATGTGGATACAATGTATCTTGTTTACACTATGGATACCACAGAATGTGATTGTGCTGCCAGGCAGAAGTACTAACTGCTTAGCCACTGTGCTTCCCATATATACAGTATACAGTACAGAAATGGGACAATTTTGGCCATATTCAGAATATTTCAAAATATATTTCAGTATGTATATATATATATATTTATATACTGCATGTTGAAATATATTTTTCTTCCATGTGGGTGGGGGTTCGCTGCTGACAGCTGAAATTAAAAAGAATTGCCCAGCAATTAAAAAAAAGATGAGTGGGGTCCCACCCCCTATCAATACCAAACCCTTCAGATCTGGTATGGATTTTGAGGGGAACCGCCCCCCCCATGCCACATTTTTTTTTTAAAGCAGCCCAAAGAACCTTGTCCCCATGGTGAAGGGCCTCTTCTGCACAACCCTGGGCTGTGGTTGTGGGGGTCTGCGGGCAGGAGACCTATCGGAATCTGGAAGCCCCCTATGTGAATGAGTATGGCGTACAATAATAATTAGCTGATTTTAAGGTAAACTTCAGTACTGCTTCCCCACACAGAGCACGCATCCCTCTCTGCTGGCAGGGGATAGGATTTTCTGCTCAGGCTGTGGCTGCTTTCTAAAGAAAACAAGGCTTAGCAAACGTTTTGTGTTGATGGATCCTGGAATGTATTTATCTGATTTATGGGCTTTTATATATACTTTAGTTGTATTTGGCGATTGCAGTAGATTGCTATTGTAACTCCAGTCGCTGACTTACCATACTCTGGTCTGGCCTGGCACACTGCAAGCAGCGCTGTTTTGAGAGACAAAAGGAAGAGTTTAATTAGTTCTGTATAGAGTTATAATTGTAGTTCTTCGCTTTAAGCATTATTCAACCCAAAACCAAAAATTTAATATATTGCAGCTCACCAATCATTTTATGTGGTGGCTGCATTAGTTTTCCTTTTTAATCTTTTTCTCTCTGTTTGGTGATCTAGCCAGTAACACACCTCAGGGGAGATTTGCTAAAATCTGGTGTGATCTCTGACCCGCTGTATCCACCAGACACAGCGCAACCCAGATCAACCTACCAGCCAGCTTTGTGCAATCCTGGTACCATGTGATTGCTGTGACCAATCACAACAATCCCATGTCAGTTCCAAACAAACAATGGATTGTCATTCACAGCCATTGTGATCTCTGTGATTCGTCACAGTAAACACATAGTACAGCACCAGTCACAGCGGGCCTGCTGTACCATGTGATAGCTGTGACCAATCACAGCTATCACATTAGTACAGAATGGCACATAAATGGATGTTACTCACAAAGTAAAAATGATTGCTTATACATTGATGATCATAAAAAAAAAAATCCTGATCACTTCCCCAGAATGGCACGGCGTCAGTATGGTGATGCTGTATTGCTCTGGTTACAGTATGTGAAAAAAAATCTTAAAAAAGAAAATACAATTGAAAAAATGGGAAAAAAAATTGGGAAAAAAATACAGTATATATACACTGATATATATACAGTAAATATAGTCATTAGTCAGTATCCTCGATCACCACACTAGGCATATAGTGACACTGTACTGTAACAGTATCTAAGAGAAAAAAGTGTTAAAAAAGAAAATACAATTGAAAAAATGTAAAACAAAAATAGAGTATATACACTGATATATATATATATAGTCACTAGTCAGTGTCCTCGATCACCACACTAGTCATATAGTGACACTGTACTGTAACAGTTTCTAAGAAAAAAAAAATTAAATTAAATTAAAAAAGAAAATACAATTGAAAAAGTTTTAAAAAATTGGGGGGAAAATACAGTATATATACACTGATATATATATATTTCTAAGAAAAGAACATTTTATGTCTTTATTTTCCAGAGAATTTAGACAAAAATTACAACTTGAAAAAACTTTTACCTGAAATTAAGCAATGAGTATTCATTTAGGTGCTCAACCCAGAGAAGAGAGAAGCAAGCTATAATAAAACTATTTTTTAAAGGTATTATAAACAATTGAACCCTTGATGAGGGGGTTGGGGTCACCCCACTGCTAGGGCAGCTTTTGATTTTACCCGGACGTCGCCATTAAGTACTTCTTTAACTCACCCAAAGTAACAGCGAGAAGCATGGTGGTGGTTCTCATCCTTCTGAGTTTCAGTAGCTAAAATAAAATAAAAGTAAAAAAATTAAATCTGACCCTGGAAACAGGTGCAAGTTGTTGTTTGATAAATGGTGCCTTTTGCTGGAAGTATCTCCTTCTCTCTGTCTCTGTCATTGAGTGTTGTTTTGTGTTTGTGTGTGTATATATATATATATATATATATTTTTTTTTTTAAATATATATACACACATATATATATACCTTAGATTGTACGCCCCTTGAGGGTCAGGGACCGATGTGAATGTACAATATGTATGTAAAGCACTGTGTAAATTGACGGCGTGATAGAAGTACTTGCAATAATAAATAATAATTTAAAAAAAACAATTATATATATATATATATAAATATTGTATGTATTATATTATATTACAACTCCCTACTTGTCATAAAGCAGACTTATATATATACATATATATATATATATATATATACCACCTGCCTGGAGTTTGTATGTTCTCCCTGTGCCTGTGTGGGTTTCCTCCGGGTACTCCAGTTTCCTCCTTTGTACCTTTATATAACCAATCTAATGGAACACCCCCCCCCCCCCACCATTCTGTAGTTTATTGACTTTGTTGTGTGTCAATCGCTGGCATTATTATCATGTATAGTTCTGTGTTATAATTATCTGCATTTATGTAGTAAAATGAACAAAGTTGTAATTAAATTATTGTTCTTCTTTTAAATATCTAGCTAAAGATACTTCAATAATTCTGTGATATCTTTGTGGATCCATCTACAGGACCAATAGGGATCTATAGTATCCTAATAATAAGGAGAGATCCTGGGCTCCAAAGAGGATTACTATAGAAATGTTGAAGGTGTATCCCTCCCAGGGGCGGACAGACAACTCATGGGACCCCCAGGTTATTGGGGATCATGGGACCCCTGTGTCCTTGCCCAAACTCAAAAAACCCTATGAAAAAGGTACCAGGGGCATCTCATGGGGCCCCCTACTGACCCCGGGCCCTCAGGCAGTGCCGAGTTTCCAAATGGTCAGTCCACCCCTGATCCCTCCAAGTTAGATGTTCCTTTTTTTTTTTTGCAATTTTTGGCAGTAAAAAAAAAGGGGAGAGGGAGCACAGAAGTCCAATCAAATCATAGAGATCATAGAGATCTATTAAACGCGCTTTCACCTGTTTCCAGAGATATATAAAAGTAGAAAAATCTGATACTGTGTGGAGTCATTTAAACTGACAATCTGCTCTCTCCTGTAACACATCTCTGAGACTCTTTCATAAATAATTTGATCCTGGGCTCCAAAGAGGATTACTATAGAAATGTTGAAGGTGTATCCCTCCATATTAGATGTTCCTTTTTTTTACAATTTTGTCAGTTAAAAAAAAGGGGAGAGGGAGCACAGAAGTCCAATCAAATCATAGAGATCTATAAAAACGCGCTTTCACCTGTTTCCAGAGACATTTAAAATATAAAAGAGAAAAATCTGATGCTGTTTGGAGTCATTTTTTTTAAACTGACAATCTTCTCTCTCCTGTAACATTTCTGAGATTCTTTCATAAATAATTTGTTATAAATAAACTACTGAATCCTCTCTTCCTGTCTATTATTAGAACTGATAGAACACAATTCTAGTCTTTGACTTGTTACTTTGTTTCCAGTTATTGCAGAATAAAATCTCCCCCAGACAGGGAAATAACTATTTTGTCATAGAGAACAATGGAAAGATGATCAAAGAGTTTCACAGATCATTTTGTGTTCGTACCTGAAGGTGAATGTGTACTTATCGTCCCCGAGTGGTGATCTCTCTGTCCCTCTAGTAGGAAAATGAAAATCACAGAGCATTTCCATGATTTTATATCAGAGGTTGGGGGAGGGGTCCAGTCTAATTGGGGAGTGAAGGATTATTTGTAATTCATTGGGCAATTTCTGTATCTGGACAGGAGGAGTATAACATGTCATACTGTCTATCTACAGTGAGGGAAATGTGTATTTGCTCCCCTGCTGATGTTGAATGTTCGCCACTCACACAGAAATGATCGGTCTACAAATCGAATGTTCGGTGTAACACTGAGAGACAGAATACAACAACAAATTCAGCAGAAATGCATCTAACAAATGATGACTGATCTGCATGTTCATGAGGGAAATAAGGATTTGATGCCCTATCATTCAGCAGGATTGCTGGCTCCCAGGTGTCTTTCATACAGGTAACAAGCTGAGATTAGAAGCAGTCTCTTAAAGGGAGTGCTGCTAATCTCATTTTGTTACCTGACCACAGGAGCAATAAAACAATCAGATTCCAAACTCTCCACCATGGCAAAGACCAAAGAGCTGTCCAAGGATGTCGGGGACAAGATGGTAGACCTACACAAGGCTGGACTGGGCTACCAAACTATGGCCAAGCAGCTTGGTGAGAAGGTGACAACAGTTGGTGCAATCATTCACAAATGGAAGAAACACAAGTGTCAGTCTCCCTGGGTCTGGTGCACCGTGCAAGATCTCACCTCATGGAGTGTCAATGATCATGAGAACAGTGAGGAATCATCCCAGAACTACACGTAAGGATCTTGTCAATGATCTCCAGGCAGCTGGGACCACAGTCACCAAGAAAACAATTGGTAACACACTACGCCGACAAGGACTGAAATCCTGCAGTGCCCGCAAGGTCCCTCTGCTCAAGAAAGCCCATGTCCAGGCCCGTCTGAAGTCTGCCACTGAACATCTGAATGATGCAGAGGAGGACTGGTGGGAAGTGTTGTGGTCAGATGAGACCAAAATCGAGCTCTTTGGCGTCAACTCAACTCGCCGTGTTTGGAGGAGGAGGAATGCTGCCTATGACCTCAAGAACACAATCCCAACTGTGAAACATGGTGGTGGAAACATTCTGCTTTGGGGGTGTTTTTCTGCTAAGGGCACAGGACAACTGCACCGCATCAAAGGGACGATGGACGGGGCAATGTACCATCAAATCTTGGGTGAGAACCTTCTTCTCTCAACCAGGGCATTGAAAATGGGTCATGGATGGGTGTTCCAGCATGACAATGACCCAAAACACATGGCCAAGGCAACAAAGGAGCGGCTCAAGAAGAAGCACATTAAGGTCCTGGAGTGGCCTAGCCAGTCTCCAGACCTTCATCCGACTGAAAATCTGTGGAGGGAGCTGAAAGTTCGAGTTGCCAAACGTCAGCCACCAAACCTTAATGACTTGGAGAGGATCTGCCAAGAGGAGTGGACCAAAATCCCTCCCGAGATGTGTGCGAACCTGGGGGCCAACTCCAGGAAACATCTGACCTCTGTGATTGCCAACAAGGGATTGGCCACCAAGTACTAAGTCATGTTTTGTGAAGGGGATCAAATCCTTCTTTCCCTCATGAACATGCAGATCAGTCATCATTTGTTAGACGCATTTCTGCTGAATTTGTTGTTGTATTCTGTCTCTCAGTGTTACACCGAACATTCCATTGTTAGACCGATCATTTCTGTGTGAGGGGCGAACATTCAACATCAGCCGGGGAGCAAATATGTATTTCCATCACTCTATCTATCTATCTATCTATCTATCTATCTATCTATCTATCTATTATTTATCTATCTATCTATCTATTATCTATCTATCTATCTATCTATCTATCTATCTATCTATCTATCTATTATCTGTCTATCTATCTATCTATTATCTATCTATTATCTATCTATCTATCTATCTATCTATCTATCTATCTATCTATCTATCTATCTATCTATTATCTATCTATTATCTATCTATCTATCTATCTATCTATCTAGTTCTGAAAAGTTTTGTGTTTTTTTACAAATAACATGAAAAGTATGTCAGGATAAATCTATCCGGGGTAAGTTATATTTGCGTTCTGATGGATCAAAGTTTTTAAAATCTGTTCTTCCAAATAGCATGCATGGGAGGTTGGTTTAATATTAAGGATATTTGCAGGGTTTTTCCCTAGTGGCCCACAGAATATTAACTGTGCCCCTCTTAAATGCATAAATACTAATAAAGATTCAATCTTCCATCAGTCGAAGAAGGGATTCATCATTATGAGTGCAATTAACTGCTTGCCGCCCAGCCACTGTACATATACGGCGGTAGGGCGGCACTCGCAGGCAAAACCACATTTTAAAATGTGTGTTTTGTAAACAAATAGGGGGCGCTCGCGAGGCTGCCGCCCTATCTGTCCTGCCGATCGCCTCTGCAGATGTGAGTCACCGGGTCACAGCCGGTCCTTAGCGGCTGTTTCCCGGCGATTGGCGGCAAACAGTGACAGAGAGCACAGCTGAAGTAGCTGTGCTGTCTGTCACTTCCCTGTCAGCTCGAGGATGAGCTGATTGAGAAAGAACAGTTTCTCTTTCTCGATCTGCCTTGTCCCGTCCAGCACACACCCCGCCCCCTAGTAAAACACTCCCCTCACTCCTATAACCCTTCACTGCAAAAAGAAGTTAACCCCTTCCTCCCCATTGCCATTAGTACAGTGTCAGTGGGTTTTTTTTGCACTGATCACTGTATTAGTGTTTTTGGGGATGTCAGTGACCCCAAGTCAGTACCCCTCAATGTCAGAATGTCCGCCGCAGTCCCGCCATAAGTTGCTGGTCGCTGCCATAAGTCCCTGATCGCCGCCATAATTCGCTGATCGCCGCCATTATTAGTATAAAAAAAACCTAAAAATCCCAGAATCTTTCCCACCATTTGTAAACGCTATAACTTTCACGTAAACCAATTAATTTACACGTATTGTTTTTTTTTTTTTAGCAAAGACATGTCGCAGAATGCATTTTGGCAGAAATTTATGACTAAATTTGATTTTTGCATTTTTTTTTACTGGACGTGTTTTATAGCAAAAAGTCCAAAATATTGTTTTTTTCCCTCAAAATTGTCAGCCTTTTTTTTTATAGCGCAAAAAATAAAAACCGCACAGGCAATCAAATACCACCGAAAGAAAGCTCAATTTGTGGGGAAAAGAAGGATGTAAATTTCATTTATGTACCGTATTGCATGACCGCGCAATTGTCCGTTAAACTAGCGCAGCGCTGTATAGCAGAAAAATGGCGTATATTTCAGTATTTATACCATAGTTTGTAGACGCTATAACTTCACACAAAGCAATCAATATACACTTATTGGGATTTTTTTTTACCAAAAACACGGAGCAAAATACATTTTGGCTGAAATTTATAACCAACTTTGAGTTTACTATATATTTTTTATAGCTGAAAGTAAAAAATATTGTTTTTCTTCAAAATTTTTGGCCTTTTTTTGTTTACAGCGTGAAAAATAAAAAGCGCACAGGTGATCAAATACCACCGAAAAAAAGCTCTATTTGTGTGAAAAAAGGACGTAAATTTCGTTTAGGTGCAGCATTGCATGACCGCGCAATTATTAGTTGAATTAGTGCAGCGCCGAGTAGCAAAAAGAGGCGTGGTCATTAAGGGGGGTAAATCCTCAGGAGGGGGAGGGGTTAAGGTGTTACTAAACCCCCAACAGTACAATCAGTCTGCGGATGCAATAAACATAATTTTTAAGCAAATTCATCATGTTTATGTTTTTTTCCTATTTCTCAGGTAACGTTTTGAAGTGGCCTGGAACACTGTTACTTTGTATCACTTTATTATTATTGGATACATCGGATTGAATGATGTTCTTTGTATTCAGATGTATCATGATGTTGTAGAGTGTTCAGTTGTATAGATTCAGAGTATCCATTCGGGTCTGTGAGAGATTTGCTTCATAATAAATACTATTCTTTGATACACACTTGGCGAAGGATCCTCACGGGTCTGGAACTGATACATATTGGTGAATGAATTGGTTTAGAAATCTCTAAACATGCTTGTTGGACAAGTCATCACTTTCTTGTTGGAGACAAAGTGGCTGTAAAGGCTCAAGGTTTGTTACCTTCATACATTCTATGGTAAGGTAAAAAAACATTATGTGTGCTGAAACCCCCTCAGCCCCCCCCCCCCCAATAATTACCTGAGCCCCATCGTGATCCAGTGATGTGCACAAGAACCACGGCTCTCCAAGGACTCTCCCTCCTCATTTGGCTGACACAATGGCTGTCAATCACAGTCAATGAGGAGAGAAAGGAGGTGGGGCTGAGCTGTGGCTCTGTGTGTGAATGGACAGGTAGAGCAGCTATGGGGGCCCTATAGCTTGCTATGGGGGCCCATAGCAAGCTGTTTGCTCTGGGGGAACTCAGGAAGGAGGGAGGGGCAAGGACCCAAAAAGAGAAGGACTGGGGCTGCTCTGTGCAAAACCATTACACAGAGCAGGCATGACATATTTATTATTTTTAAACAGTAAAACGTTGCCTTTAAATTTTTGTAGCATTTCTATCCATGAGGGCATGTTATATGGAAGTCAGTGAGCATTTTTTTTGCAGTTTTTAGTGAGTTCTCCCCAGCAGCATCATCACCAACATGATGTTGGCATGGCCCCAATTTCATGCTGTAAGGGGCCTTGCCAGCATGATGGAAAGTCATTGGCCAGACAGTGACTGCATCCTACCAGGTGCAGCTGAATACAGTAGCCAGCAGTGCAGATCCCTTCATTTATTGATTATAGGTACTTCTATAGTGCCATCAATTTCTGCAGTTTTTAGTGAGTTCTCCCCTGCAGCAGCATCACCAGCCTGTAAGTTGGCCATGCATGGCCCCAGTTTCATGCTGTACCACCTGACTCAGCAAACTCTGAAGGAGCACGATGGAAAGTTGTTGGCCAAAGAGGGACTGCACCCTGCAGCCAAATACAATAGCCAGCAGTGCAGATCCCTTCATTTATTGATTATAGGTACTGCTATAGTGCCATCAATTTACATATTCACATCAGTCCCTGCCCTCCAGGAGCTTATAAGGTCCCTAATTAACATACACATTAGGAGCAATATAGACAGGAGCCAATCAACCTACCATCATGTCTTTGTAGTGTGGCATGAAACCCACAAGGAGAACATGCAAACTCCAGGCAGGTAGTACCGTAGTTGGGATTTGAACCGATGACCCTAGGGCTGCTAGGCAGAAGTGCTAACCACTTTGCCGCTGTGCTGCCCATCCTTATGGAGATTCAATTAGGAAGGGATGACCTGAAACAAACCATTTCTACCGTGCTGTCCCCAGCAAACCATTCCTACCATGCTGTCCCCGACAAACCATTTCTACTGTGCTGTCCCTAACAAACCATTTCTACTGTGCTGTCCCCAACAAACCCTTTCTACTGTGCTGTCCCTAACAAACCATTTCTACTATGCTGTCCCCGACAAACCATTTCTACTGTGCTGTCCCTGACAAACCATTTCTACTGTGCTGTCCCCGACACACCATATCTACTGTGCTGTCCCCGACAAACCTTTTCTACTGTGCTGTCCCCGACAAACCATTTCTACCGTACTGTCCCCAACAAACCATTTCTACCGTACTGTCCCCAACAAACCATTTCTACCATGCTGTCCCCGACAAACCATTTCTACTGTGCTGTCCACGACAAACTATTTCTACTGTGCTGTCCCTGACAAACCATATATACTGTGCTGTCCCCGACAAACCATTTCTACCGTGCTGTCCCCGACAAACCATTTCTACCGTGCTGTCCCCGACAAACCATTTCTACCGTGCTGTCCCCGACAAACCATTCCTACCGTGCTGTCCCCGACAAACCATTTCTACTGTGCTGTCCCCGACAAACCATTTCTACTGTGCTGTCCACGACAAACTATTTCTACTGTGCTGTCCCCGACAAACCATTTCTACTGTGCTGTCCTCGACAAACCATTCCTACCGTGCTGTCCCCGACAAACCTTTTCTACTGTGCTGTCCCCGACAAACCTTTTCTATTGTGCTGTCCCTTTAAAGAACCCAATGTTAGGTGACCCCAGTCTCATGGGGGCCCCCCCGTGTAATAATTAATTCTCCAGGTAAAAAAAATAAAACAATATTTGATATAAATAAAGAAAAAAATAAGTAAAATATAAATTTAAATGTCTAAATGTTAAGAGGAAATGATTGCCCCCTACGCCCTTCTAGTTTCCCCTCCATTGAAAGCTCAGGACACATTTCAGTAGGATGCACGGGTCTTTATTGGTGGACAATGTATTCTCATCTGTCATGCACAGGTTGGTGCTGTTGTCCAGCTGGTGTTTGGAGCAGTTTACTTGCGGTATTCAGAGGATATTCTTGGACATTCCCACGGGAGGACGCAGGGGCCTTTAAATTTGTACACGCTGATGTACGGTTTCTTGCAGACGCAGCCAGGTGCGCATATAGCTGGGCAAATCAACCTTACAGGTTCTTCACAGTTATCCTGACAGAGGGCATCACATTGACTCCAAACTTGGTGTTCAAATTCACACCCCTCTGCAAAGAAGATATAACAGGATAAGATAGCGCTTGTTATAAGACCGATGAAATACAACATTCATGGGAACCCATCGATAAAATTCACAAACCTTTACATAAAACTCCCCACACCTTAACCTGTAATGGGAGGCCGTCTTTTCTGACCTAAAACCTAAAAGTGATGTTTTGTTTAATTTTAGAAAGAATGTGGGAGAGCTAGAAACCCTCTGGGCTTTTATCAGGGGCATATCTACAGCGGTCACAGGGGTCACAATTGTGCCCATGTGGCCCTCTCTACACTTGGACTGGAGGAGCGGTGGGTGCGACTGCATATACAGAAACCGATCTCTCCATGTTCCTCCTGCAGCTGCAGAATGTCTGCGGGAGAGGAGGAGAAGCAGGCATTCAGCAGCTGCAGGAGGAACCTGAAGAGACGGATTCCTCTATGTGTAGCTGCCAAGCCGCTCCTCCTATCCAGCTTCTTTCAGCTGCATCTCAGCTAAGAGGGTTAGTGCTGACAGTTCCATGGACAGGAGAGGAGAGAAAGCTGATTCTGCTTTGTGCTGAGAGTTTCTTTCCTTCCCTTTCCTTCTTCCTTCTTTTCCTTCCTTCCATCCCTCCTGATCCCAGTATTGTGCCCTCCTGACCCCCCCCCCGTACTGTGCCCTCCTGATCCCAGTATTGTGCCCTCCTGACCCCCCCCGTACTGTGCCTTCCTGATCCCAGTATTGTGCCTTCCTGACCCCCCCCCTGTACTGTCCTGTACTGTGCCCTCCTGATCCCAGTATTGTGCCCTCCTGACCCCCCTGTACTGTTCCCTCCTGATCCCAGTATTGTGCCCTCCTGACCCCCCCCCGTACTGTGCCCTCCTGATCCCAGTATTGTGCCTTCCTGACCCCCCCTGTACTGTTCCCTCCTGATCCCCCTGTACTGTGCCCTCCTGATCCCAGTATTGTGCCCTCCTGACCCCCTTGTATTGTTCCCTCTTGATCCCAGTATTGTGCCCTCCTGATCCCAGTATTGTATACTCCTGACCGCCCTGTTCTGTGCCCTCCTGACCCCCCCCCCCTTGTACAGTGCCCTCCTGATCCCAGTATTGTGCCTTCCTGACCCTCCCTGTACTGTGCCCTCCTGATCCCAGTATTGTGCCCTCCTGACCCCCCTGTACTGTGCACTCTTGATCCCAGTATTGTGCCCTCCTGATCCCAGTATTGTATACTCCTGACCGCCCTGTTCTGTGCCCTCCTGACTCTCCCCCCCCCCCAGTACTGTGCCCTCCTGATCCCAGTATTGTGCCTTCCTGACCCCCCCTGTACTGTGCCTTCCTGATCCCAGTATTGTGCCCTCCTGATCCCCCTGCACTGTGCCCTCCTGATCCCAGTATTGTGCCCTCCTGACCCCCCTGTACTGTTCCCTCCTGATCCCAGTATTGTGCCCTCCTGATCCCCCTGTACTGTGCCCTCCTGATCCCAGTATTGTGCCCTCTTGATCCCAGTATTGTACCCTCCTGATCCCCCTGTACTGTGCCCTCCTGATCCCAGTATTGTGCCCTCCTGATCCCAGTATTGTGCCCTCCTGATCCCCTGTACTGTTCCCTCCTGATTCCAGTATTGTATACTCCTGACCCCCCTGTACTGTGCCCTCCTGATCCCAGTATTGTGCCCTCCTGATCCCAGTATTGTACCCTCCTGATCCCCCTGTACTGTGCCCTCCTGATCCCAGTATTGTGCCCTCCTGATCCCAGTATTGTGCCCTCCTGATCCCCTGTACTGTTCCCTCCTGATCCCAGTATTGTGCCCTCCTGATCCCCTGTACTGTGCCCTCCTGATTCCAGTATTGTATACTCCTGACCCCCCTGTACTGTGCCCTCCTGATCCCAGTATTGTGCCCTCCTGACCCACTGTACTGATCCCTCCAGATCCCAGTATTGTGCCCTCCTGACCCCCTGTACTGTGCCCTCCTGATCCCAGTATTGTGCCCTCCTGATCCCAGTATTGTACTCTCCTGATCCCCCTGTACTGTGCCCTCCTGATCCCAGTATTGTGCCCTCCTGATCCCAGTATTGTGCCCTCCTGATCCCCTGTACTGTTCCCTCCTGATCCCAGTATTGTGCCCTCCTGATCCCCTGTACTGTGCCCTCCTTATTCCAGTATTGTATACTCCTGACCCCCCTGTACTGTGCCCTCCTGATCCCAGTATTGTGCCCTCCTGACCCACTGTACTGATCCCTCCTGATCCCAGTATTGTACCCTCCTGCCCCCCCTGTACTGTGCCCTCCTGATCCCAGTATTGTTTAGGTTCATAAATGGGGACAGGCTGGCAGGGGCCCCAAAGCATTACTTTGCCCATGGTCTCATGATGCTATTAAGATGGTCCGGGGACAGGCTTTCCTACTCAGGGTGCTTCTGCCAAAAAAAAACAAAAGGTGAACTGTAGAACTTTGCAACTCCTTTAGTTATATATATATATAAATATTGTATGTATCATATAATATGACAACTCCCTACTTGTCATAAAGCAGACATATATATATATATATGTGTATGTGTGTATGTATATACAGTGGGGATCAAAAGTTTGGGCACCCCAGCTAAAAATGTGTATTATTGTGCATAAAGAAGCCAAGGAAAGATGGAAAAATCTCCAAAAGGCATAAAATTACAGATTAGACATTCTTATAATATGTCAACAAAAGTTAGATTTTATTTCCATCATTTACACTTTCAAAATAACAGGAAACAAAAAAATGGCGTCTGCAAAAGTTTGGGCACCCTGCAGAGTTAATATCTTGTTCTGCCCCCTTTGGCAAGTACCACAGCTTGTAAACGCTTTTTGTAGCCAGCCAAGAGTCTTTCAATTCTTGTTTGAGGTATCTTTGCCCATTCTTCCTTACAAAAGTCTTCCAGTTCTTTGAGATTTCTGGGCTGTCTGTCGCACGGCTCTTTTAAGGTCTATCCATAGATTTTCAATGATGTTGAGGTCTGGAGATTATGAAGGCCATGGCAAAACCTTCAGTTTACGCCTCTTGATGTAATCCCCCGTGGATTTCGAGGTGTGTTTAGGATCATTATCCATTTGTAGAAGCCATCCTCTCTTTAACTTCAGCTTTTTCACAGATGGCATCAAGTTACCATCCAACATTTGCTGAAATTTTATTGAATCCATTTTTCCTTCTACTGAGGCCCTGATCAGGCCTCAGAAGCTGCAGGGTGCTGCTGAATACAATAGCCAGCAGTGCAGATTCCTCCATTCATGCTGCTTTACCCTATGGAGATTCAATTAGAGAGAGACGGTCTGAAAGCAATCCCTTTCTACTGTGCTGTCTATTTACAGAACCCCATAACGTTCTCTGACACCGGTCTCACGGGGGGGCCCCCTGTGTAATAAATAATTCTTTAGGTAAACAAATAAAACAGTTTATGAGCTGTAATAAATAAATAAATAAATAAATAAAAACAGTTTAGTCACGTATATATATTAGAGGAAACATTTGCCCCCCCCCCCCCCCCCACACACACACCATTATAGTTTCCCTTCAATTGAAAGCTCAGGACACATTATAGCAGGATGTACAGATCTTTATTGGTGGACAGCCAACAGGTACAATATTATGTCATCTGTCACACGCGGGTCCGTGCCGCTGTCCGGCTGG